>NW_016814053.1:3171074-3193692 GCF_001698545.2 Rhinopithecus bieti | reverse complement strand
TTTTAAAAATTTTTTTTTTTTTTTTTTTTTTGACAGAGTCTCGCTCTGTCGCCCAGGCTGGAGTGCAGTGGTGCTATCTCGGCTCACTGGAAGCTCCGTCCCCCAGGTTCACACCATTCTCCTGCCTCAGCCTCCCGAGTAGCTGGGACTACAGGCGCCCGCCACCACGCCCAGCTGATTTTTTTGTATTTTTAGTAGAGACGGGGTTTCACCATGTTGGTCAGGATGGTCTCGATCTCCTGACCTCGTGATCCGCCTGCCTCGACCTCCCAAAGTACTGGGATTACAGGCGTGAGCCACCTTGCCTGGCCCCAATAATTTCTTTTAAAAAGCCCTGGAGAAGAAAAGATGAATAATTTTGACAGATATTCAGTGATGTGGTGGTAAATGCTTAACAACTGACTCCCTGAAAAAGAAGTATATGTTTATTATAAATTTTACTGAGATAATAGATGAATAGCATATATACAAATGCTAATACAAGCAATAAAAATTAACTGATACTCAGAGAGTACTTTTGTTGATTTTGCCAGTCTCATATCCATAGCCAACTTATGGCTGCAATTGACAAATGAATGTATTTCTCATATGAATATTGATTGGTATTTTCATTAATGTTAATGAGTAAAGCAAAAGTAAAACAACAAAGACCTTGCAAGAACTTCACCTGTTCAATAATAACATGGAAAAATTTTTTGTCAAAGTGAACTTGATAATAGTTGTTGAGTACAGGAAGAATATTTCCTCAATTTTTTGTGCTGTTCATTATGCAATGGCTGAGATGCAACACAATTTTTCTTCTGAAATATGTTAGACCCACAGTTAAGTTATAATGATCAAAACTAATAAACACTGGCACCGTACTAGTAACCAAATTGCAGACTTTATTCAGATTTTCAGGGTCCCACATTGCATTTAGTTGGCATTTCTCCTTGTGGCAGTGATAATAATACTTTAGTATGTCCTAGTCTGTTAGGACCTTGATACTTTTGAAAATAATGGTCAGTTATCTTGTTGCCTATCCCTCAATTTTGGTTTGTTTGATGTTTTCTCATGATTATATTAGAGTTATTCATTTCATGTAAGAATATTTCAGAAGTAATGTGCCTTTCTAAGCACATCATTATCAAGGGGTACATGATGCTGATATATCTTATTACTGGTGATAACCTTAATCACTGCTATGATTTAAATGTGTCCTCTAACAAGCATATGTTGGAAACTTAATCTCCAATGCAACAGTGTTGGGAGGTAGGGCCTAAAGGAAGGAGGTTAGGTCATGAAGGCTCTACCATTATAAATAGGTTAATGCCTATTATGAAAGGGCTTGAGGCCACTAGTTTACTCTTTTGCTCTCCCTCACCCTCTTTACCCTTCCACCATGAGAAGAAGCAGGAAGAAAACCCTTGTCAGATGTTGGTGCACTGGACTTACCAACTTCCAGAACCGTGAGCCAATAAATTTGTGTTCATTATAAATCACCCAGTCTCGGCTATTTTGTTATAGCAGCACAGAATGGACTAAGACAATCTCTTTGTTAAGGTGGTATCTGCCAGGATGCTGAACTGTAAAGTTACTGTTTGTCCTTTTCTAATTAATAAATATCTTGCAGCCGGGTATGGTGGTTCGTGCCTGTAATCCCAGCATGTTGGGAGGCTGAAGCAGGTGGACCACTTGAACTCAGGAGTTCAAGACCAACCTAGGCAACATGGTGAGACCTCATGACTACTACAATTAAAAACAAACAAACAAACAATCAAAATAGCTGGGTATGGTGGTGCATGCCTGTGGTCCCAGCTATTTGGGAGGCTGAGGCAGGAGGATCACTTGAACCCCAGAAGCAGAGGTTGCAGTGAGCCGAGAGTATACTACTGCACTCCAGTCTGGGTGACAGAGTGAGACCCTGTCTCAAATTAAAATAATAATAATAGTAACTAACAAATAAATAAATAAATATATTGAGGTAGATGCAACACACTTTTACACTTAATCTACCTTATTAATGTCTACCTGTCACTTTCTTAAGACTACATGATCAACAAAACAATAAGCCTAACTCTGATTTGTGGCATTTGCCAGTTTCTGTAGTATAAATATTCCAACCATGGCCCCATTTCAGCTTCCAGTGTGATGTCATGGATAGCAGAGCTGGGAAGAGAGATGCAGTAACTCGTCACTATGCAGTGGCTGTGTTTAACATCCTCAAATCATCCTGAGATTTAACAGCTGTCTCTCATGAGCTTGTAGGAGCTGGCTCCAACCCACAATTGCAGGCATTATTGCCTGTAGCCAGACGGCCACCAAGGGCATCTTATCACAAAGCTGGGAATGAGAATGAAACTCTCTCTTAGATTCTTGTCACAAGCCATACAAATGAACTGATACTCAGAACGTGCTTTTGTTAGTTTGTGCCAGTCTTTTATCCATAGCCAACTGATTTGCAGTCATAGGAAATGTTCACCTTAACTGGAAGAAAGGATAAAAATGGCTGTGTGGGTTCTCTGTTATGAGATATCACCTCAGGTGCTTTTGCCAGGTGAGATGTTTAAGACACGTGTCTCTTAAGGTAGGGAGGTCTATGGTGAGATGCTGGGACTAGGGAACAAAATTCCTGATTTTATATTTACTACTTGCTTAAGCAGAAATTTCAGTTCTTTTTCCTGATCCACTAGGTTGAAATGATTGCTACTGGATATATAAGAAATACACAGATAAAAGCAATATTGATAGAATGCCTGGCAGCACAGTGCCTGAACAATAGTAGGTGTGCTCTCTTTCTCTCTCTCTCTCTCTGTGTGTGTGTGTGTGTGTGTATAATGATAAATATGTGTGTATGTATTTTTAATTAGCAAACACTTCTGTAGTGCTTATTAAATGGCAACCACTTTACATGCATTCACATGTATAAGCTCGTTTATTTATCATAGCAATCCTGAAAAGTAGATAGGCATTTTCATGGTTATTATTATTCTCTTTTTATAGATGTGTCAATGTAGGCACAGAAAAGTTAAGAAACTTGCCCAAGGCCAAAAAGTTAGTAAGAAGTACAACTAGGATTTAAGCCCAAGAAGTCTAGCACCATAATATATGCTTTCAGACACTATAAAGTATTTTCTTCTCCATTTAGAGGAAAGGCATGAACTGAAAACACAAAACACCATGTTTCTAGGTCTGCAGGGCTGTTCTGCCAGCATGTCCCACAGGACCAACTATTCATCTTGTGTGCCTTGGAAAGAGTGACTTACGATAGTTAGAGTAAGTGTCTGCCTGGGAGAGGAGATATGTGGCTCATAGACTGGAGGATGCTTTATAATTAAGTTAACAGAAGAAGAGAGATTAGCACCCTTTGATGGGAAAGCTCTGCCAAGCCTTAGTGGCAGGAGGAAACTGTGGGGGATGTTAAGGGGTGAGAGGCTGTTGATTCTGGAAGATTTCTCTGCACGGACATGGTTCAATACCATTCGGCTCTCATATAAAAGAACCACAGGATATCAGAACTATCAAATGATTTCCTCTTTGTATTCAAAGTCAGAAAAAGCAGGTGTTAAGACCAGTGATTTTCAAACTTTTTTTTTCCAGCAAACACAAGCCTACTCTCTTTCCCCAATGCAATCTCAAATGGAAGCCCAATGTATAAAAGACAGTGATAAAAATAAAGCCATTGGTTGTAGCTGGGTTGGGGATCTTGGTGTTTTACATTTGGGGACCTTCTAATAGGCTCCCAAAAATTCTGGAATGCAAGGGTTTAATGATACATATGGAAGATTAGAGGTATAGCTAAAATCCCTCACCTTATAGTTGTGGGAATCCAAAAAGCAGAAGGGAAAAGTGATTTTTCCAAGGCCACAACAGCAGGTACAACCAGATGGAAAATCTGCCTGTTCCTAGTGCTCCTGGTGCTTTGTGCTTCACATTGTGGTATTACTGATTTTGGTGCTCTCTGAGGGCCAGCTGGGGAGAAAACACAAGTTGCTCTACCCCTCAGCTGGATGACCCACTGGCCAAAGTGGGAATTGGCAACTCCTAACCACCAGTGGGGTTTGCCACTGAGCTGAGTCTGTTTTCTTTCTTTCTTTCTTTCTTTTTTTTTTTTTTTGAGACAGCATCTCACTCTGTCACCCAGGCTGGAGTGCAGTGGCATGATCCTAGCTCACTGCAACCTCCACCTCTGGGGCTCAAATGATCCTCTGGCCTCAGCCTCTGGAGTAGCGGGGACCACAGGCGTGAGCCACCATGCTCTGCTAATGCTTCTAGTTTTTGTAGAGATGGCGGTATCACTATGTTGACCAGGTTGCTCTCAAACTCCTGGGCTTAAGTGATCCTCCCACCTCAGCCTGGCCCCACTGAGCCTCAATGAAGGAGTCCTTGTATGTTTGCAGACCAGATGCTGAAACAGAGGGATCATATTTGACTGCAATGGGAGCCATGTTAATGTATGCCTCACCCATATGTCTCTCATAAAGGTACAGCAGCCTTCCCTCTTTATCTGGCTGAAAGGTACAGTTAGTTTTATTGTCAGAAGCATGAAAAATCTAGGGCCACTTGGATAGGCTCCTATGGGATGCACAGAGGAGCTGCTGAGCACAAAGCAACTCTGACGTATTTTGCAGGGGTTTTTGTAATTCATGAAAGCTGTTATTCAGTGGAGGTTTTTCTATAGACCCCATTGGGAATCCCAGATTGTTTCTATGAGGAGCAGGGAAAGGAGGAGAGAGTACTATTTTCCTTATGGGTCTGCCTGTCTGATCTATTTGTCTCATCTACCCAAATATTTATATAAGGCTATCTCTTGATTACTAACTTGCCTCATGGTAACCTGTTGCCTGGCCCCAACTATGGATGTTTGGGAATAAGCTGTTTAGCCATTCCAGTCCTCAGTTTATTCATTCATGTAAAGGACCAGTCTGGATGTTGTCATGAGAAATATGTTGAGTTGATGTTTATAAACCATGGTGATGTCCTCAGATGAAAGATGTTCAGTGAATATAAAACAACTGTACTGTGATGACTAATGCATGGTCTTTGCCAATGAGATTATTTAAATAATGGAACAGTGGCTACTACTTTAATCATATAGAGCCTTTCTGCAGTTTCAAAGCACTTTTCCTACACTAAATCATGGCAAGTGTTATTTAATCTCCACTTTAGAGACAGAGATGTTGAAGCACAGTAATGTGGTTATGTTACCCATGGGCAGGGGCTACATTTGATTGGGGATACATTATCAGGGTTGCTTCTCTCCTCTCTTCCTTCTAGGACATCATTCCCATACTCACCTACCTTGTCCTTCGTGCCAGGTATTTGGTAAAATATCTTGAGCTGAGGCATTCTCCCTGAGGAAATTTGTAGAGCCCACAGGAAATTCATTTAGGAAGCATTTATTGAGGTGCTGAAGATATAAAGATGAGAGACAGAGTCCATGTTCTCAAAGCCCTTACAATTCAATGAGAGAGACACAGCAGCAAGCCTGTGGTGTGCTGAGCACTGTGACAGGTCCGTGAGTGGAAACAGAGACAGTATCTGATGAGAGTGGTGGGGAATGTAGGGTAATATAAAAAGTGGTGGTTGTGTTTGTTTGCGAATGGGCTTGCTCTGGGGTCTTAAGTTGGGTTGCCTCAGACAAGAATTTAGTGTAAGAGGCTTATTTGGAAGGTGAAAAGAGCACTATTAGGGGACCAGGAAAAGTGAGACAGAAAAGGGAAGGACAGTGACCTATCACTGTGGTCAATGGGAACTCATTTCTGGGGAAACACAAACTTCATAGTCATCCCACCCAAGGGGCAAGGAAGCTGAGATGTTTATATTCTGACTCCTGTCAGTTATTGTTTGGGGGATTCTTCTGAGAATATTAGTTTCTGGGTATTTCTTGCTCGTGAAGTGGGTAGCAAAATGGGTTCCAGAGACCAGAGAAAGCCTTCAAACAAACAGGCAGTGGCAGGTGCAACTCCCGTATACCACAGTGATAAGGGTGAGGAGATACGTGCTGGGGACAATATCTGCCCCACCTTTAAAGGAAATCATTTAGTGAATGCCAAGTACTTTGTTCTCTCTTGCATCCCTTCAGCTCTGGTTTCTAAGCAGCTGTTTAACTTTAGAATTCAGGCTACAGAGTATATTCCCTATTATAGTCCCTATCAAGAGCAGGGCAGCCCTGGGCTAGGACTGGTTAAGTAGGGAAGATCAATTTATGGCTTACTACTCAGACTTGTACAAGACACAGCTCACTGGTATTATTCTCCGGTGTTCCAGAATAGATGTCACCTCCTTAGCCTCCTTCCGGATGCCTCCCGTGCCGCGCCAGGACTCTGAGCTCATCCCTTTCATGGTGGTTTTAACATCTTGTTGTGTGGTTACTCATTCATCTTCTTCAAAGGACTGTCAACTTCCTGAGGGCAGAGTCGGTGCCTAACAGTGGACCCTGTCAAGTGACTCATGTGACCTTCTTTTAAAAGAGTAAAAATAATGAATCTTTTCTATTTCACAACTTTCTCTCTATAGCAAGTGTTTGGGAGAGTGTGTGTTCCAGAAGAAATGGAAGATGAGTTGAAAGTAGTAAGGTCAGGGATCATGATGATGCAATTAACACAAAATGATGAGGCAGGAGAAACAGAGTTCCACCAGAATATTTACTAGGGATTAAAATTAAGCAGTGAAAAGTATAATATCTTGTAAAGAAAGAAGTGTCTTTAAAAACGCTGGGTGCAGTGGCTCATGCCTGTAATCCCAGCACTTTGAGAGGCTGAGGCAGGCAGATAACAAGGTCAGGAGATCAAGACCGACCTGGCCAATATGGTGAAACCCCATCTCTACTAAAATACAAAAAATTAGCTGGGCATGGTGGTGCAAACCTGTAGTCCCAGCTACTCAGGAGGCTGAGGAAGGGGAATCGCTTGAACCTGGAAGGCAGAGGTTGCAGCAAGCATAGACCTCACCACTGTACTCCAGCCTGGGCGACAAGAGCAAAACTCTGACTCAAAAAAATAAAAATAAATAAATTATTAATAAATAAGGGTGTTTTAGAAAACAAGTCTGAGATTCATTTTCCCTTCTGTTTGTACTTAAAAACCTTTATCCATCCATCTATCCATCCATCCACCTATCATCTGTATCTATCTATCTATCTATCTATCTATCTATCTATCTATCTATCATCTATCTATTCTATTTGTCTGTATCTCTCTCTCTCTTTCTCTCCACCCATCCATCCACCCACCTACCCAACATACAATCCTGGATTGTGTGTTTTTTAATAGAGAGATACAAAAGAAAATAAGTAAAATCTTTCTGCACAAAGTTAAATTAAGTTTAGCCTAAAGCTGCATCCTTTTAAGTTTGGCCTAAAGGCTTTTCTGAACATAGTGAACTGTACCTACTTGGATAAACACAGACTGCAACCTACTCTTGCACCAATCACTGAGTTTTGGCCAATCACAAGTGGTCAACTGTTCAAATAAGGGGAACGCTGAGCTATAACCAACCCAGTTGTTTCTGTAACTCACTTCCATTTTCTATATGTCATCACTTTCCCTTTTCTATCCCTAAATTTCCAACCATGTGGCAGCGCCAGAGTCTCTAAACCTCTTCTTGTTTAGGGGGCTGCCCAATTTGCAAATTGTTCTTTGCTCAATTAAACTCTGTTAAATTTAATTTGTCTAAAGTTTTTCTTTAAACAACGAAGAAACCCCTCTTGTCATAAAAATAAAAAAGTAATATATATGAAAGAACAGCAAATCCAATGGTAGAGAATAGCACAGAATAGAAAGGACCTCTCCTTGCCCCCAGAGGTCCCTCTCCCCGCAAAACACCTACTACGGTTATGTATTATTCCTTCTAGAAAATAAATATGATATAATGATAAAATGATAATACATAACATTTACTGAGTGACTATGTTTTGGCAGTATGCTAAGATCTTTATATATATTATATTTTAAAATCTTTATAAGTTACATTTTCACCTCCAATTTAACGAGGAAGGAGGTGGGGCACAGAAAAGTAAATCCACTTGCCCAAAGGACATGCCTAGTAAAGGAGAGAGGCAAGATTTGAACTTAGAAAGGCTGGATTCAGGGTCCAGATTCTTAACTGCAAATAACATGCACCTATTTGTATATTTTTGTGCATAAGATATGAGATATTGTGTATGTGTGTACAAAAATGATCAGTTATCAAATGGCAAGCTGCATGCACGTTCTAAGCAGCTGGGCCATTTCCCATACCCTGCATTGTTCTGGAGGCTTTATCCCTGATATTGCTAGCACAAAATCATCTGGAAAACACATTAAATCATATTTGTAATAACCATACGCTTTCCACCATAGGCATTTTACTATGAACAATTTGGTCAACAACATTGTTATAGAGCATACTTCCAAACATATAACACTGAATACAGAATACTTTAATAAATCTGCTTCGAAATTTAAATTGGCCCCAAATTGCAGATGTTCATGTGTTCAGTAGCTCATTTCACAAGCAAGACTTAGGTGCTAGAGGCCTCCTTGACCCATGCATGAGTTATCATGTGTTAGGGGAGTTCCAGAGCAAACAATGTGGGAAGGACCCTGAACTTGTCACCATCCTATTCTACATCACAAAGACCAGATGGCCACGAAAATAAGATGGCCAGGCAGCCAAGCAATATACATTTACAGGAGCAACCATGTCATGAGCACTGGGTGAGACAGCAAGGCATCACTTGTGTGAGTTTCTGTCTTCGAGTTCATAGCTGAGTTCACAATCCTTGGCCACAGATGATTGCTTTCCAGCTCTATTCAGCATTGCCCCAGTTCTGCGTAAGTGCCTTCCAAGACCACAGAGGCTGAGGGGAAGGCTCATCTGGTCATCTGCTCTTATCTTACCCCACCAAGGCAGCATTTTTTTTTCTGCCTGTTTTTCATGCTGGGAATTGGCATAATATTTTATTTTCACAAAATCATTCTGTTCAGAAGAGCTTAGAAGCTACTTCCCCAAGGCATTAAGACTTAAAGAAAAACATTATCTTTTCATTCACTTTTGTAAATTCTGCTTTCATCTTCAGCTAATCAAATAGTCAGCTTGTATAAATATATCATTTTATGTTTAAATGATTTTTTTCCTGATTATGAATTTGTGCACCCCATTGTTGAAAATTTAGAACTACAGAGAGTTTTAAAAACAATAGTTCTAATTCCCAGAGATGATTAGTGTTTCCATTTTGTTGTATTTCCATATAGTTTTTAATCCCATGCAGATCATGTCTATGAACAACATTTTTATAAAATGTGAAGCATAAAAGGATTTGCATGCCATCTTTACACAGGTGCCATGCTAATCTCCCCATATTGTTCCAATTGAGTACTCAGGCTGCTGAAGTAAGTGCTATACATAAAAGTTTATATTATATGTTGCATTTTCAATGTGTATTATATTTTAACTTGGTCCAAAGTAGGATTTTTTTTTTTTTTTTTTTTTTGGAGTCTCACTGTGTTGCTTAGGCTGGAACGCTGTGGCACCATCTTGGCTCACTGCCAGCTCCACCTCCCGCGTTCATGCCATTCTCCTGCCTCAGCCTCCCGAGTAGCTGGGACTACAGGTGCCTGCCACCACGCCTGGCTAATTTTCTGTATTTTTTAGTAGAGACGGGGTTTCACCGTGTTAGCGAGCATGGTCTCGATCTCCTGACCTCATGATCTGCCCGCCTCAGCCTCCCAAAGTGATGGGATTACAGGTGTGAGCCACCGCGCCCGGCCCAAAGTAGGATTTCTTTTAGGTCTGACTCCTCTAGGCCAAATCTAATTTGCTGTAGTTACTGAAGAAATTTCCAACATAGGAAGAATTTTCAATCCAAAAGAAAATGCAACATTCCCTTTTCAAATCCCTAAAAAGGGACACTTGTGCAAATTTGTCAAATCCATGATTTTTTTATGATGCTGAGGTGCAGATACATGTGACTGAATTTTAAATTCATGCTCCATTTCCTAGAGCACTTTCTTTAAAAAGTGGAAGGGAAAACAGGCATTTTCATTATGTTGCTGCTCCTACCAAACATGGTGCTGCAGGGTTTTTTTTTTTTTTTGAGACGGAGTCTCACTCTGTCGCCCAAGCTGGAGTGCAGTGGCCAGATCTCAGCTCACTGCAAGCTCCACCTCCTGGGTTCACGCCATTCTCCTGCCTCAGCCTCCCGAGTAGCTGGGACTATAGGCGCCCGCCACCTCGCCCAGCTAGTTTTTTGTATTTTTTAGTAGAGACGGGGTTTCACCGTGTTAGCCAGGATGGTCTCGATCTCCTGACCTTGTGATCCGCCCGCCTCGGCCTCCCAAAGTGCTGGGATTACAGGCTTGAGCCACCGCACCCGGCCGCTGCAGGGTTTTATAATAGCAATATGATAGACAGAAACCCAAACAACAAAGCTAATTGAAAAATAGAAAGCCTATTTGCAAAGGTTAAGTTTAAATTGACCATCATTTTGTTATTTTACCCCTGTCCCTGTTCTTCAGATTTATGTCATCACATGTAAATAACCACATGTAAGATACACAGCTAAAAATGATATTGTTTGCATATCATTCATAACCTAAAAATTTTGAGGTTAAGACGAGGTTACTTTCTGGTACTTAGAAATAAGACATTTTATGTAAGAATTCACTTATGGTTTAATGTGTGGTCTTGAATAAATCAGTATGAGGTACGTTTAAGCCACTTTGAAATTCTGCTAAAAAACAAATCTAAGGAACAGCTAAATTAAGAATTCTATCTTTTTTCACTTTATGTTTCCAGAGATGAGTCGTTTAAATAACCTTTAATCCTGGTACATTTTAAATGATTACTACATTTAAAAGTATTCATTCTATACCCACATTTTCAATTACATTTTAAGTAAGCTCTCTGCAATGCTCTGAGAAAGGGTTACATAAATATGTAGCCTGAAACCAGATGTGACCACAAATATGATTTGTTCAAAGCTAGGAATTTATGGTACATAAATATCACTTCTGCTCATCACAAATTTATCTTGGTGAGTTAAAGAAGAGAAATAAAATTTTAGGGATGACATAAGAGCTGCCATTCCACAATATGTATTAAGCTTCCTACATGAAAATTTATAATCCCAATAGAGCCCTGCTAGCCTTTTTTTTTTTTTTCTGCCTTCCTTCTTCTTTTGGTTGGGGTTAAGACCTATTTCTTGCATAGGGTTTTGCATTTAAATTTCTTAACCTGTCCACATCTATCAACAAAGAAATGCATGCTTCTCTTCCATGAATTTAAATAAAATGATACCAGTCTTTTTTTTTTTTTTTTTTAGAGCTATACTTTCTCTACTGTTCTCTACTGGAAGACAAAAGACATAAATATGTAAATGCTTTCTGGAGATTTAAGTACATTGTGTTTCATATTCTCTGAGACATATCACTATATGACTGTTAAAAGAATATACGGGTAATCCTACTCTCAATTTGTATACTCCAATCTCATTTTAGCTGTGTATATTACACTATAATAAAAACGCTTTAATACAATTTGTACTTAACATAAATGTTTTGAAGTTGAGTTTTACTTTAGTGTATTTACATATATTGCTTCATGTCAGCTTTTAAAATCAACCTTACAGAACTACAACTTACATATAACAAAATACACCTATACTACTGGACAGTTTCACCAAATGTATACATCTGTGTGACCATCTCCACAGTCAAGATACAGAACATTTTCGTCACCTCAATAAAGCTCTCTTGAATGACTATATAATACCATAATAACCTCCCCCAGCCCCAGATAATTGGTGATCTGCTTTCTATTACTATAGATTAGATTTGTCTTTTTCAGCATCATAAAATGTACATTCTTTTGCATCTATGTTTTCTTAATGATCAGCATAATATCTTTGAGATTTATCCATGTTGTTACATAGATGAATAGTTCACTCATTTTATTTATTTATTTGTGTATTTTTGAGACAGGGTTTCACTCTATTGCCCAGGCTGGAGTGCAGTGGCATGATCATGGCTCACTGCAGCCTCGACCTCCTTAAACTCAGGTTATCCTCCCACCTCAGCCTCCCTAGTAGCTGGGACCACAAACACGTGCCACCATGCTTGGCTAATTTTTGTATTTTTTGTAGAAATGGGGTTTTGCCATGTTGCCTAGGCTGGTCTCAAACTCCTGGGCTCAAGTGATCCACCTGCCTCAGCCTTCTAGAGTGATGGAAGAGGTGAGCCACCGCCCGCACCCGCCAGTTTACTTGTTTGAAATGTTGATTTTTAATTTCATGGTATAGATATATCACACTTTGTATATTCATCACCTCCTGATGGACATTTGGGTGTTTCTACTATTTGGCTATCAAGGATAAAGCTGTTATAAACATTTGTGTACAAATTTTGTGTAGACATATATTTTTACTTATATCGAACAAAATATCTAGGAGAGGAATTGTTGTATCACAGAATAATACTGATTAACTTGATGTGAAACGTCCTCTCTTTTCCAGAATGGTAGCGCCATTTTACATTCCGATCAGCAGTGTGTGACAGTGTAAGTTGCTCTGCACCTTTTCTAATTTTAGCCATTCCAGTGGGTGTATAATGATATTTCATTGCGGTATATAATTTGTGTTTCCTCGATGACTAATGAGGTTGAACATTTTCTCATGTGTTTTTTGGCCACTCATATATCTTCTTTGGCAAAGTATTTGTTGAAGTCTTTTGCCCATTTTTAAATTAGGTTGTTTGTATTTGTATTACTTAGCTGCAAAAGCTCTTTATATACACCTGACACAAATTTTTTGACATATATAGGTATTGTGAATATTTTTTTCCCATTTTGTTGTTTGCCTTTTCATTTTCTTAGTGGTGTCTTTCACAGAGCAATTTTTTTTTTTTTTTTTTGAGACAGAGTCTCGCTCTGTCACCCAGGCTGGAGTGCAGTGGCCGGATCTCAGCTCACTGCAAGCTCCATCTCCCGGGTTCATGCCATTCTCCTGCCTCAGCCTCCCGAGTAGCTGGGACTACAGGCGCCCGCCACCTCGCCCGGCTAGTTTTGGTATTTTTTTAGTAGAGACGGGGTTTCACCGTGTTAGCCAGGATGGTCTCGATCTCCTAACCTCGTGATCCACCCGTCTCGGCCTCCCAAAGTGCTGGGATTACAGGCTTGAGCCACCGCGCCCGGCCAGAGCAATTTTTGAAATACCATTCCTTAGGGCACAATGGGTACATCCATGTACAAACAAGGTTTGCTAATGAGTGGAGCGAATGTCTCTTAAAATTCAGTGCCAAATCAAATTGTATTGCCCATTTTATAGTGACTGAAATGTATCTGTGGTAAAGAGTCCCTGGGCTTATCTAGCACAAGACCTACTGGTGATAGGACCCCCAAATTTTGTGCTACCAGGAGTCTCTGCCTCATTCCTTTCTAATCTCTCCAATGCTCTTCCACAAAGTCTTCTTCACTGCACAAAGTGAGTCAGCAATGAGTACAGAAACTATTTCATTACAGTGTAAGGGTCACCATGACCTCCTTGTTGTAGTGGAGAAAGTAATTGAAAAGTTGGGTTTGTTCTGGATTTCAGGAAGAACAGGAATATCTAAGTTAAAAAACTCAAGCTTCTTCTAGCCTCTCAAAATTGGAACTGAATGAGTTTGTCCTTTCTGCTAGGAAAACTAACTCTCAGAACACTGATGAGCTATATTTTATTCATTTCTTTCGGAAAATATTTGCTAAAATGTGGGCTGGGCACGGTGGCTCACACCTATAATCCCAGCACTTTGGGAGGTCAAGGTGGGTGGGTCACCTGAGGTTAGAAGTTCGAGACCAGCCTAGCTAACACGGTGAAACCCCATCAGAATTAGTTGGGCATGGTGGCACCCTCCTGTAGTCCCAGCTACTCGGGAGGCTGACACAGGAAAATCACTTGAACCTGGGAGGCAGAGGTTACAGTGAGCCACGACTGCGCCACTGCACTCCAGCCTGGGCGACAGAGTAAGACTCCATCGGGGTGGCAGGTGGCGGGGGTGGGAAGAGAAAAGAAAATATTTGGGAAAATGTACCACATCCCAAGCACTGTGTTAGAAATGCAAGAAATATCTAGGGTACCATATATTAAATCATTTAGTTTATTGTTAGTGAAATAGTGAGCGTCTTGAGGGCAAGACTATCTTGTTCATTTCCCTGCACTCAGTGCCGACAAATCGATATGTATTAAATTTAGTTAATGACTGTATGCATGCATGAATGAAGTGCCAAAGGCTTGGCTTGCTTGAGTAATTCTGAAGCTGTTGGTTGTTTTATTCAGAATTACATGCATAATTTCCTATAAGAGAGCTATAATCAAATAGCCACAGTCACTCAGGGTAAAACAATGTTATGGTGTCAACAACATAATCCAAATCTCCCACCAATATCCCAGGTGGGAAGTCAGTTAATACTTGGAGTAAGGCTTGCATCATTTTGACTTCTAGTGGTTAAAATTTTCCAAAATGAGAGAAAATGCAGTGGACCTCAGAAATGAGAAAGGTCACAAGGAAAATACTTCCTCTTTAGATTATATCAGAGGTAAAATTAATAATAAAAATAAGATTGACCACCATTATAATAGTATTTAGTACAGTTTATAACAGTGTCATATGCGTTTTCTCACTGACTCCTTACAACACCCCTGGGAGGAAGTTACAGGGAACATTAGTACACTTATCCCCATTACATAGAGCTGGAAATGTGCTTCCGAGAATATAAATGTCTTGCCCAAGATTTCACAGCTCAGCAAAGTGGACTAGCTGGGACTCCAGCATTCTTTTTCACTGCCCTTAGAGAAAAATCCCCTGGCTTATAGGGTGCCATGGATGGTGGTCTACATCTAAATCTACATTTCTTTTGTGTCTTTGATTTCTAAGTAATATTCGTTTGTTGTGCCATGAGATGAGATAAATTGTCTTTACAACAGTATATCCTTTATGGTACACTTTGATTCATATTAAATAGATCTCAAGTTTTGATTAAGTTTTAATATAATACTTCACCAATTCCATGGGGACAGGTGCCTTGGAAGGATGACTCCGTGTAAAGCCTCCAATTCCTTTTTCTATGCAAATGTGATTTAAAATAGGTTAACTGTAATATGCTGAGATAATTTTTTTTCTCTTAGACAAAATTTCCTTAATTGTTTGTATGTTATACTTGTCCAAGAGGAACTCCTTTGCTTAGACTATTCAAAAATTTCATTGGCTGGGTCATGCTTGGAGGGACAATGAGGCTTGACAGCTGTAGACAGGAACTTGGGAAGGAGGACTGAAGAGCTACTCGTCACCCCCATTCAAGCCTCCTAGGAGTACCATCTGTGAGTTATCACATCAGGCCATACTGGAGAGCCAGCTTATATCTGGAGGATGGTCTTCAATTGCAAGCATGGCCATGACTCTGAAATAACTGTGGTTTGTTGTCAGTCTTGCAGCAGAATTACATTTCAGTCCATTGCTTTGCCGAAGATAAAATGCATTTGCCTCTGCCTGGATGACAATGGTATAATTATAGGCTTTGTAATTGGGTCTTAAGGAAGGAAAACTGATTTTGTTCAGGATTAGAGCTAGGTAATTTAACAGAACTTGAGATTCTATTCTTCCCCACCAACAGTGGAGAGTTATGACTGAGAAAAACACAATTAAATTTATCTTACTCAAACACCTACATTTCTAGATTCTTATTGGTTTCTATAATAGCTACACAAAGGGTAAACAGCTCTCTTTATTAATGCTTCACTAAGGATTTTTATATCTATGTGACAAGTGGTGCATTCTTTGCACAGAATAAAGTATTTGGAGCCTTGATTCCAGCTGGTCTGGATTGGAAAACTCATTACTGCTTCTAGCGTGTCTGCCAGCAAACTCCTCGGGGAGAGATACAGACTCGTATGTATGGAAATAACCAAACCGGATTGGTCAACTTTTATAAATAAACCATTGGAAAATGTAATTTAGAGGGAGGAGTATGTCAATTACAGATTGTTTCCTTAATTATTTCTATTATTTCCCAGTTCCAAATTTTAGGCATTTTTCATAAAAATAACACTTAAAGTATACAACAAAGCTCATCATTCATTTATTTTGTAACAGAACATGTATTTGTAATGACAAAGGGAATTGAAAATGACATTACAATTTGGAGGCAAAATTATAAGATTCTTTATAACCAAGGCAATTGATAGCCATCTTGACGAAGTTCTAGATTAAAGTCACCATCTCTTGACTCAAAGATTGGCATCAGATTAAAAGAGGCAAGGAACTGTTTCCAGCAGGGAAGATGAAAACACAATTATAAATACATTTGTCTTCCTTTGCCCAGGGACTCGACATCCCATAATACCATTTGCATAATGGGTTACTTTGTTTGTTCTCTTTTAAAGGTTCAATTTGGAACATTTCATTCTAAGTGCCATCAAAATAAATAAATAAGCTGAGTTTTAAGCCCACAGCTTTTTATGTTTATTTGAGAGTAAGAATCAGTAGAATTTGCCTGTATTCAGGGAAGCACAAGCACTTATTTTTTTTACATACTCAAGATGACAGGGCTCTAAAGGGTTGTGAATATAGACAAATGGCAGCTAGAAATTCACTTCATCTATTTCACTCTGAAAGATACACACATGTGCACACACATATACCCCCTCACTCTGGTCCTTTCTGAAGTTATGTGGAGATGCCATTTTGTTTGTGTTGGCTTCTCTCTGCCCTGGCTAACTATCCGAGTCTGATGTCTTTTATTCCAGAGTCATATTCCCAAGTGGATGCTTTAATCAATGCATCACTGCACTCTTTCCTCCTACTAGTCTCTGATCGCATGGACCCGCCTTATGTCTAATTACCTAGATGGTAAAAGCTAACCTAAAAACCAGTCCCTGTAAATGGAGAATTTATCAACTCAGGTGGAACACATTTTTTTTTGTGAGTGTGTCTTAGGATGCATAATAGCTGTGTTTAGTCCTTAGAAGAGAGAATTCAAGGCAAGGAGTTCACCAGTGGGCAGCTCTTTGGCAGGAGGAGAAATTTCCAGTTTCCCCCACTACACCATGTAAGCACTTTCCCCTCTCCCCACAGAACTTGGAGACGAAGTTAAGATGCACAGCAGCCAAACTGCCCTGATGTTCAGGGGTTCAGAACACCCAGAAGGTTAGAAAGTGCCTCCTTCTGGCCTTCAACCCCTTTGTATTACAATAGTAACTACTTCGCAGTGTCTCAGCCCCCTTAAAGCCCTGCTTTTCTAAAACGTCTCACATTCTATTTGTATTGGAAGCTGGTTTTTCCTTGGATTCAAACTTCATTGACTTGGCTCTAGGTAAAGATTGTATGTAATTTAATGATAAAAACTCAACCTCCTCAATGGTTCTCCTTGACACAGCTATTCAAGTCCAACGGATGGGTCTCCTTGGAAACATCAGTAGCAGCTCTGTTATCCTGTCTCCTGATGAGGTTCTTTCAGCTCCATTAGCTGTTTATTCCCAGAAATTGGTGTCCTGGCTACTGCTGGTCACTATAAAGACCATGTAGCAGGAAGAGGAAACCTATCATCAAGGGGCAAGACAGGTGGTAGGAGGTAGGCCCAGGTGACAGTGGAGTTTCTGCCACACCAAGATACTATGTCCAGGGAGCATAGATAGTTCCATATGGGATTCCAACAAATGGGGGTACCAGTTGCACTAGAAGTGGGGGCCTAATATATACACAGAGTCTAGCCATGGGGAATTGAAGCAGCAGATATACTGAAGTTCAGGGAGGCGGCCAGTAGGCATCAAAAGGTGATGGATGGAGAATAGAGGTCCTGCCACTGGGCAAAGGGACTAGTTAGAGATAGGTCTGAGTGGTAGAAGGGGACTGAGTTATGTTCTGGAGTTAAGCATCCAGACACAGGGATGAAGGCAGAAATGATCTTGGTAATGAGAACTGGGGTAGGGCAAGCTGCCTTGGTATTTAGAACCAAGAAGCAGGAGGTCCATTAGCAGAACTGAACCATTTAAGAAAGGGTTGAATGAGAGGGGAATGTGTGATGTGGTTCTGCTTCCATCCTGTAGCACAATGTAGGAAAGAGGCATAACAAGGTTCTAGGATGGGGTTGGGGACACCATCATGGTTGAACAAGGGGGTAGGGAATCGAGATGTATGTGAAAACTCTACTACTGGTTGATGAAAGAGAAAACAAGTTAAAACACACAGACAAAAAGCAATACCCACAACCACCTTCTCAATCTATTTTGCATCTCATATTGCTTCCTCTCCCTTCTTGTCATCATAGTTTTTTTGTTTGTCTGTTTGTTTACTTGTTTTTGAGACAGTCTCACTCTGTTGCCCAGGCTGGAGTGCAGTGGTGCAATTTTGGCTCACTGTAGCCTCTACCTGCTGAGTTCAAGCAATTCTCCTGCCTCAGTCACCCGAGTAGCTGGGATTACAGGCATGCGCCACTATGCCCAGCTAATTTTTGTGTTTTTAGTAGAGACAGGGTTTCACCATATTGACCAGGCTGGTCTAGAACTCCTGACATCAAGTGATCTGCCTGCCTCAGCCTCCTAAAGTGCTGGGATTACAGGCACAACTACTGCACCTGGTCCAATTACAGTCTTAACCGATCTTACTAACATTTTATCCTTTTTTTAAAATTTATTTTACTTTAAGTTCTGGGGTAACGTGCAGGTTTGTTACATAGGTACACATGTGCCATGGTGGTTTACTGCACCTATCAACCCATCATCTAGGTTTTAAGCTCCACATGCATTAGATATTTGTCCTAATGCTCTCCCCTCCCCTTGCCCTCCACCCACCAACAGGCCCCAGTGTGTGATGTTCCCCTCCCTGTGTCATTTGTTTTCATTAACATTTTATCTTAAAAATTGTAGAGAAGAAACACTTTTGAAGAATATGCTGGCATAGGGGAGAACTTTGAGAACTATCCCTGTCTCTCTACCCAGCGACCTCCTGCCTGAGAATCTGTTGGTCAATTTAGCTGTAACCAGGGTCAAATGAGCAGGAAGAGTCATGTGGGGGAGGGATTACAAGAGCCCAGAGGTGATAAGAGTGACATTAGGCCACTCATTGAGCACCTTCCACGTGCCAGGCACAAGTGTAGACACTTAACATACATAATCTGATTTAATCCCGGCAAGGGAAGAATTATTCTTCTCATGTTCACAAAGAACGTTACCAAGACTTAGAGAGGTTTGTAATTCTCTGGTATCCCATGGTTAGTCAATGCTCCATTAGTCTAAGCTCCCTAGACATGGGAGCTGGGGAAGCTTAAATGCCTCTTGCCTCCAGTCAGGATTGGAGAGGAGAGATAGGCCTTAACTGAGGAGATGCCAGGGCCCAGTCATGAAAAGACAAGGAAGGCATGGGATGGATACAGGGAGACATATGGAATTTCAGAGAGGCTTGAGCCCAGGTCAAAGACTACGCTGTCTTAACTTGACACCCAGACCTCACTTCAGGTCATTAGAGAAGCTCTAAATAATACAGAAACACTCCCTTAGTTTAAAAAAAAAAAAATGTAGAGATTCAGGAAGCATCCAAGAACATTGATCAAATGTGTACCATTTTCTCTGGAAGCATAAGAGCATTTGCCTTGAGTCTCTGCCATCCAGACTTTAAATTGTAAAGCCAAAATAACCACTGGCAGAAAGGCCTGGCCTGGGTTATTCTTACTTAGTAGCTGTTGATGGCTTGGCCGAGTTGTGTGCTGTGCCTGAGAGGAATGGCAAAGGGATCTGTTCCTCAGCATTCTCTGAATGGAAATATGTAAGATATGTCCTCAAAGGAGGCAACAGCAACCCAATGTGCCAGCTGCAGGAATGGCTCTTCTCTTCTTGAGAGATCAGGAAATGCAGCCTGTTTTGGTCACTGGGACCAACTTTTCAGTTAGGACTTGGATCAGCAAGGAGTGGGGTAGCGGACAGTACCAGCTCAGAGAAACCTGGGAGCTTGTGGAATGCAGAGTCCTAGGCCCAGGTTCAGAAGGCTGCTCCAGTGATGTAGATGGCCCTGGGGGTGGGGCACTCTGGGAAAGTCTGGCATAGAGACTCTCTTCCTACCATGGTCAGGGCTCAATCAGACTAGAGTCTCCTAATTTTGAGAGAGTGTGGGTGGAAAGCCTCTCTGTCTCCTCTGAATGGCTACTTTTGCCCAGGCATGCCAGTTTCCACTGCTGGGAAGGAGTGCCTTTGAGGCACTTTTCACTGCTGGGAAGGAGGCCCTTGAGGTGCCTCAGTGGTCAGTGCTGCCATGGCCAATCTCAGGAGACATCCAGGCAGTGCGGACAGGAGCCCCTTCCATGTCAAGATCTCTAAGTTACCTCACCACTGAGCCCCAGTCCTTGCTTTTCTCACATGACCAGAGTTGAGTTAGTTCCAGCCTGGGGGAAAGAATCCGGTACATACAGACTACTCCTTCTCTTAACGTCTCTCCTCCACAGCCGCTAGAACCCACCAATTTGTGCTGTGTCCCAGACTTTAGTTCTTTTTATCCATCTCAAAAAAAAAAAAAAAAAAAAAAAAAAAAAAGAGAGAGAGAAAGACACATTACACCAGCTATCAGAAGGAGGTTGTGGCTTCCTTGAATGGGCTAGCTTTAAGGGCAAGGAGTTGCTGAGGCAGAAAATTCCCCAGTGGCAGCCTTGATGGAAGATACGACGTTGTCCCTGGGGATACAATGATTTGCAGCAGCATTTCAGCAACCCAAAATAAACCATCACTCTGCACTAGGGTGACAAGCTTAACATCTACACCCTTAATCATCATTCTAGTGGCAGGATTTTCCAGACTAGGTTAACTCCTTTTATTTTGGCCCAGAAATCTGAAGCAGGAGCAGGGAGGGATCCTATGATAATTGTTCTTTGGTTGATCACTTTCATCTGAGGATCTTCAAGTATTTTATAAATATTAATTAAACCGCCACAATACGTTCATATGCATAACTATTATCCATCCACCACCCCCAGCTGCATACCAATCCTTTAAAGATAAAGAAGTTGAAGGATAGCCTGGCTAGACTTCAGTGACTGAGCTCATCACAGAGGCAAGATCCAAAAGTTAGCACTCCTCATTTCTAGTTCTGGACTGAATAGGTCTAAAGTGATTGAAAAACATCATATGATTCCTATGCATACATACACCATGAAGTATTATTACCAAAAGAGAAAATGTCCATTAAACTTGTCATTTAATTAGTATAAATATTATATTAACCCTAGATCTTTTGTTTCTTGTTTATTTTAATTTTATTGTTATTTCTTTATTATTATTATTATACTTTAAGTTCTGGGATACACGTGCAGGACGTGCAGGTTACATAGGTATACATGTGCCACGGTGGTTTGCTGCACCCATCAACCCGTCATCTACATTAGGTATTTCTCCTAATGCTATCCCTCCTCTAGCCTCCCACCCCTCAACAGGCCCCGCTGTGTGATCTTCCCCTCCCTGTGTCCATGTGTTCTCATTGTTCAACTCCCACTTATGAGTGAGAACATACGATGTCTGGTTTTCTGCTCTTGTGTTCTTAATCAATCTTTTCCCTTCCAAGAAACCTAACTTCTTTTTGTTTCAATTTTTCCCTCTATAAAATGGTGACATAATAGAGTTCCCCAATGTCTTACATTCCTTTGTTGTGAGCATTGATGGCTTGTAAACCAATGTGTTCTACAACTACAAGTATCTGTATTTCCCAGTTACTACAGCAAACCCCCACAATTTGAAATGAGTTATCCTAATACATCACTTTGCCCTGAAGAATTTTCATGATCAAAGATGTTATTCATATTATCAGAATTTCTTTCCTCTTCATTTCAGTTCATGGCCACTGGCCTCTATACTATCTTATCTGAATCAGTCACCATCTTTCTTTTTTTGGAAAGCGGTACAAAAACTGCCGCCAAGGTTACAAGTAAATAACTGTAGTCAAGACCAAAAATTATTAGCGATTAAAATCTGTTTCTGTCTGTCTTCTGTGTGGGGAATATCTGTTTTTCATTTAGTAAGTTTTATCTGGTAATAGCCACTGGGGAGTAGGTTAGAAAGCAGTGGGGCCACTTAGAGAGACTTGGGGCAGGGCTGTAGGTGAATGAGACAGCTTTACTGAGCAACCCTACAAGCTTCGCTTTGGGTTATAGGCCTCTTGGTGAGGGCGGGGAGCAAAAGAAAGAAGAGCCAGACACTGCCTCAAGTGGACCCTTAGCAGAGAGGAAAGGAAGAAGGACAGAGCAGGGTATATGCATCCTAAAAGGTTGGGGATAATAGAAAGAAACAAGTGGATAAAACTGCATCACACGCATCATTGCTGCAAAAGCCTATGGGAAAAGAAAACTAAAGGTGGCAGAGACGGATCCTTCAGGTGTTAGCCTTGGAGGTATAATTCCCCAGGGACAGGTAGATTTCCAAGCTCTGGATGTAAAGACCAATTACCAGGCATTTTTGATGGCTCTGGTGAATGCATGACATGCTAAGTTTATGTATTCAGATTTCATATAAGGTTTACAAAGAAAATAACACAAACTGCTTGTGGTATACCAATGATAAATATTTCTACAGAGCTCTCCTTCACAAGGTAACTGAGAATGTGAGGAAAAGAAAGAAAGATCAGACTGTTACTGTGTCTATATAGAAGAAGTA
>NW_016814053.1:3155184-3167309 GCF_001698545.2 Rhinopithecus bieti | reverse complement strand
AAAAGGTTTATGAAGATGTTTGCATATGCATATCAAGGCACAGCACGTTTCCTTAAACTTATGTCACAGAGATCTTTATTCATAGGTCTTACTGCTGACCTTCTCCCTACGATGATCCTATTATCCTGCTACTTCTCTTTTTTGTAAGATGGTAAAGATAATTATCAATAAATACTAAGGGAACTCAGAGACCGGTGCCGGCGTGGGTCCTCTGTATGCTGAGCGCCAGTCCCCTGGGCCCACTTTTTCTTTCTCTATACTTTGTCTCTGTGTCTCATTTCTTTTCTCAAGTCTCTCATTCCACCTAACGAGAAATGCCCACAGGTGTGGAGGGGCAGGCCACCCCTTCATGAGAAACATCTACAAGTGAAGTCATGGGTTAGAACAAAAATCTGTAGTAATAAAATATATTGGATTTCTTTTAGAAATTATTAGTAACAATCCAGGAAAAATAGGGAACCAAGTTCCTGAAGAAAAAAAAGTCAGGGGATATTGAAAGTTAAAAAGAAAGAACCACACAAGGAAGGCATGAACACTCCTATATTTAAACCTGAGCATTCATATGTGCTTTTATGGGCAGTGTCTTAGTTGACACTCTCGACCATCTGTTGTGTTAGCACAAAGAAAATCAGTAGCCTGCCTCAGGTGGATGAGTTGGTAAACGGGGCCTTGGAGTCAGCAAAATGGATCTAATTCCTGGGTCTGCTACTCCCTCCTTGTGTGACCTTGCTCAGGTTACCTACCTCTCAAAGCCTCTGCTTTCTCACAGAGTTGCTGGGAGAATAAATGAGTTATTGTACACTGAATGCTCAGCTCAGAGCTAGGCTCATTGTAGGAGACACTCCATAAATATTAGTGCACATCACATGCCACAGCTGCCTCCTTCCATGGCAACAAGATGGATTGAAAATAAACAACATACAACTTTTCTGAATTTAGACATCCAACTGAAATGTTTTCCTCCAAAATGGCTGCCCTAGGGTGCTACGCCTGACGGGAAGATTGCCCTGTTTTCACAAAATAATCTTGGACCGCCTCCATTGGGATTGTCCTCAGGGCTCATTTAAAGTATGTACACATATGCGCCGGGCTGTGGCTCATGCCTGAAATCCCGTGGCTCATGCCTGAAATCCCAGCACTTTGGGAGGCCAAGGCGGGTGGATCAGCTGAGGCCGGGAGTTCCAGAGCAGCTTGGCCAACATGGCAAAACCCCGTCTCTACTAAAAATACAAAAATTAGCTGGGCGTGGTGGCAGGTGCCTGTAGTCCCAGCTACCCAAGAGGCTGAGGCAGGAGAATCACTTGAACCCAGGAGGCGGAGGTTGTAGTGAGCCGAGATCGCACCACTGCACTCCAGCCTGGGTGACAGAGTGAGACTCCATCTCAGAATAAATACATAAATAAAGTATATACACATATGTGCATTGTTAACGGTGGCAAACCTTTGTCCTTCTAGAGTGACTTTTGTTTTCATTTAGGATTTGTCATTTAGAGCCAAGACTGATGAAGAAGAAATGTAACCAAGTGGGGACAAAAATTAAAGTACTGAGATTGATTTTCTTGTGTGTGTTGTAAACCATCCCTCAGGGCAATTCCAAGTGAGGCCTTGTATAAACATTTTGAATGATGATGAGCAGCGACGTTAAGGCATAACTTCTTGAACTCATGACTTGAAGGATATCCCTCACCTAAGCTTGACTTTTTCACCATGTTTTCTTTAAAACATATGAGCCTCAGTCATTCATAGTCATTCTTGATCTGCTGGACTCCATTGGCTTTTGAGGTAGGGAGTCTGGGAAGGAGAGAAACAGGAAAAGACCAGCGTTTGAAGAAAAGGGTGGGAAGAGAGGGAAAGGCCAAAAGTGAAAGGACAAGTCAAGGCAGAGAACATCAAATTAGCTTAGAAACATCACAGAGAAATCAAGCTTATAGGCAAGAGACTATAATTATAGTTTGCTTTTTAAGACACAATTCATGTGACTATTTGTTTTGTGAAGAGAGGGGAGTGCTCAGGATGGGCCACAGTAAATTTTCCAGCTGGGCTGGAGCCTTATTTTTCTCCTTACTAAGAAAATGTGTTTAATAAAATGCCTTAGCCTTTTGAGAAACCGAACGAGTTTTAGGACACGTATTTTATGTTTTCTCCATATTTTGAACAATAGTTGACCACCTGTTCACATCTTGCTCTTATCTCCTCAAGGCTCCAGGACAAGCAGGGGCTTGAGTGTGAGGACTTGTGGGAAAGAAAGGAAACACACGGGGCTCTCTTATGTGAATAACGTGATTAGCAGAAAGTATAAAAGAGGCTTCTTCCCCTGTTCACAAAGCAGATTTTCTTCAGAAGCTGGCAGAGCTCCCAGACAATTTGCTCTGGGGACAGACTCTGGCTAAATTGCTGCCAATGCCGGCCTCTGGGGCCCTCTAGATTTATGAGCGTGGGCAGCCGAGAGGAGGGAGCACTCCAGGGGTGGGGGAAGGACATGGAGAGTAGCAACAGGCAGGGCCGGATGGGGTCACCTAGTGGGAGAGGTGGCTGTGAGCACGGCTGGGGGGTGCTCTCCATCCGCCTCACTGCCCGGGCCAAGGCCACTTTAGCAGCTGCAGGGAAGACTGAGGGGCTGAAGAGGGGAGTAGCAGGCTGCAGGGTCTGCGATGGAGCCTGAGTGGGCACACTCAGTAGCAGGGGGAGGCGCAGCAAAGGATGAGGGGGCTCCCACGATCGGGCAAGGATCATGCCATTTCAAGCTGCACAGAGCATTTTGGAAGGCAGAGCGTCCCTGTTCTCCATCACCAAGAAAAAGCCATCCTCTGGGTTTGGGGAACGATCAGGAGGCAATTGTTGCTGCCACATTTGCTGAATCCTCACTCAGCATTGTCACCACTGCAATGCCCAGCCAAGCCCTTTCAGCTCCCCTGGGTTGTGTTTTCAACAAACACTCACTCTGGAGTACTTCTAGTGGAATTGGAAATCAGCAGGCACTCTATGAACTAAAACACATTAGTGGGGAAGGGAGAGGGGAAAGAGGAGGAGGTCCTCTGCTTCAGAAGCTACTGCCAGCTTCCCCGCTAGGTTTTATTTAGCTCAGCCAGACTGGAATTCCTGATACAGAGACTTTTAAAGATGATTTTCCCCTATAGTAGAATTTTGAAAAGGTCTGTGGCCATGAATTATTCAGGTTTCTACCTAATTTAGCTCCTAGTGTCTTCCAGATATCCTCCAGTGGGTTCTGAGCTAGCCTGGATATTAACAGAAACGGCATGGGACTCATGCCTTTTGGGGAATGACCTGGAAGCACATGTTGCTGCCACACTGCTGGATCTTCACTTAGCACTGTCACCACTGCAATGCTTAGTCTGTCCTCAACTCGGCTCCCTCTGGGTTGTGAGGACTCTGCTGCTTTCAGCATCTGCACCAGCCAGGCTGCCCTGCAGCTGCTATGACAGTGGGAACCAGAAGTCAGCGTTAGCTGACCATCGCTAAGGCTGCTTTCTCTGCTCTTTCTCCTAATGGAAATAGCCTTATTGCAGTGTGTGTGTGTGTGTGTGTGTGTGTGTGTGTGTGTGTGTGTGTGTGTGACTATACAACCAATTCTGATCATTTCAAAAATTCAGAAAATATAGAATGGCGTAAAGAAACCACCAACTGCGAATGAGCACAATTAACATTATAATACACATTCCTCATGATTGTTTAATGTTAATATTTTTAAGCGAGATCATAGTATATGCATATTTTTATAACCAGCTTTTTTCATTCTACAATATATCACAAAGGTTATCCTTCCATGTTAATAAATATAGATCCATATTATCACTTTTAATGACTGTTTAACAGTCTAAGGTAAAAATGTGCTGTGGTTTATTTAGTCAATTGCCTGTAGTTAGATGTTTCAGCAGTCACTAGGTTATTGTTGATATAAACAGGGATCTTTATATAAATATCATTAAATGCTGGTCAGATCATTTGCTTAAGGGGAATTCTTCAGCCTGGAAGTGCTGGGTCAAATCCTGTCATCTTTTTAAAGTGCATACTGTCAAAATTTCCTTCCACAGTCTCGATCAGGATATCAAGCATCCAGCAGCAAATGAAAACACCCATTTTCCTCCTTCACCCTCAACACTGGGCACTGTGAGTCTTTTTAATCTCTTCCGGTCTGATGATTGTATATGGCATAGCTCATTTGCTGTTTTAACTTGATGTTCACTGTTTTCTCTTCTCCCTCTGGCACCTTCTGTAATCTCTTGGAGCCTCTCTTCACCACCATCCTCTTCATTTAACAGTAAACATTAATTGAGCACTTCCTGTGTACAGACACTTGTCAAACATTAGTGCTCCAACTATAGGAGCTGTACTGTATAAAATGTTCTGGGCACTGAGAGGGAGGCCTGGGGAAGCTAGAGAGAGCTTTTCAGAGAAGGCAATAATTATGCTAGATCTGATGGAATGGTGACAGCTTTGCAGAGAAGGCTAGATCTGATGGAATGGTGAAGAAAGGATTAGAATAGGAAAAGGCCATTTCATGCAGAGGAAAGAGCATAAGAAATGTCACCAAAGCCGGTGCTCCAGTGGTGGACATGGTGGAGTGGCTAGACGGAGACAAGCTCTGTGTAGTGTATTTCAGAGTTTAGACTTTATTCTGTAGCTATGGCAGATTGTTACAGGAAAGGTTTTTGGAGGAGAATGGTGATCAGACTTGTGTTCAGACAGTTAATTTTGGCAGTGGTATGGAGGAGGAAATAAAGTAGAAAGAGGGAGATGAAGGGAGAAAGACCAATAAAAAGGCCATTTGCAATTGGCCGTGTGAAGAAACTGAGAGCCAGAAAGAAGCCACGGGCAGTGGGGGCTTAGAGCAGAGAAATGTATGAGATAAAACCTTTGGAAAGGGTGATTGAGTGGGGGGAAAATTCAAAAAGGCTTGGAGTAGAGAAAAGGTATGAGTATGGGCAGTAAAGAAGAAAGGATGGATTTAGGTTTAGGAACATGCTGCATTTAAGGTGCCTGTTGGACTCTAGATGGATCTATTGAAAGGGAAATTGTAAATATGGATTTGGGACTCTGGAGAGAATCTGGGACTGTGAATACAGATGTAGGAGTCACTGGTACTCAAAATTCACATACTGATTGCCAAAAGTTCTTCCCCTACCCTACCACCCCTCCATCCAAGCATGATACCTTGTTATTCTAGACAACCCCTTTGTCCTTGTCCCTGACCTGTGAGCCCCTTTCCCTTCTCTAGGAAGTGCCCAGCTTGTTTTACAATTAATGTAAAAATTTGATAAACAAGCAATCTATTTTTAGGTATAAATAATAAACATGTCTAAAAGGGTATTTGTTGGGAGGCTGAGGTGAGAGATTGCTTGAGGTCAGGAGTTTGAGACCAACCTAGGCAACACAATGAGACCCTGTCTCTAAAAAAAGTTTAAAAATATATAAAGAGTATTTGTTAACACAAATAAATGATTCCTTAATAGTGCAACAAGTTTCTGGGGGAATATTCGGGGGACAGAAAGCCTTTCTAAGTTCTCTCTAGTCCTACCAACAATGCACCATCCAACCCTACCTCTGGATAGAGGATTCTGCTTCCCTACTGGAGATGTAAAAGCCACCCAAGGAACAATTCCTAACTGGACAGTGAGCCTTAAGATAGCTCTTCACCTGAGATCTTCCCCAAGAGCCAGATGTAAGCCTACGAATTGAGGAGGAATAGGAGCGTGGCGCTGTGCCATGCTGTTGGCTGACTGGCTTCTCCACTATGATGGCAAGAGCTCAACTGAAAGGACAGGCAGCTGCTGTCTAACTTTAAACAGAAACCCTGTAAAATAAACTTGAGCAACTGTAGCCTACTCTGTTCTTTGGGTGAGTGTGATGCCTCCATCACAGATTCATGACTGCTGTGCCACAACATGGAATGCAATTGTTCTGGAACAGCCTGTGTGGTTGATAGTACCCATTTGCTTCTCTGGACCCAGACAGAGCTGTGTTACCAGGTAGCAGTAGCAGGATCTGATTTAAACCATCAGAGAAAGAGGATCTGAAGAGGTCCTGTGAGAAAAGTAGACAGGGTTAAAAGAAAAAGGAGCAATTTCTAGTCAGACCAGAATAAGGATTTCCTGGTCTGGAGATGAGCTGCTGTGTCAGCGACTGAAAAATGAAGCGGAGAGCTGTCCCTCACTCACATCTCCAGCCCAGCACAAAAAAATTACACACCTGTTCTATCAAAAAGCAACCAGACTGCTTCTTCAAGTGGGTGCCTGACCCTGTTTCTCCTGACTGGGTGAGACCTCCCAACAGGGGTCTCTAGCCACCTCCTATAGATGCAGTCAGGCTGGAAACAGGTCAGTACCCCCAGGATGGAGCTTCCAGAGGAAGGAACTGGCTGCCATCTTTGCTGTTTCACAGCCTTCACTGGTGACATCTCCAGGTATGGTAAAAACCAAGGCAACTAGGGTCTGGAGCAGACCCCAGCAAACCAGAGCAGCCCTATAGTAGAGTAGCCTGACTGTTAAAAGAAAAACAAACAAAAAGCTAGAAACCTAGCTAGACTAATAAAGAAGAATAAAATAAACACAATCAGAAATGGTAAGGGGGATATCACCACTGACCTCACAGAAATACAAACAACCATTAGAAGATACTACAAACATCTCTATGACATAAACTAGAAAATCTAGAGGAAATGGATACAATCCTGGACACATACACCCTCCCAAGATTGAACCAGGAAGAAATTGAATCCCTGAATAGATGAATAATGATTTCTGAAATTGAGGTAGTAATAAAAAGCTTATCAACCCCCCCCCCCAAAAAAAGCCCAAAACCAAACAGATTCACAGCTGAATTCTACCAAAGGTACAAAGAAGAGCTGGTACCATTTCTATTGAAACTATTCCAATAAATTGAAAAGGAGAAACTCTCCCTAACTCATTCTATGAGGCCAGCATAATCCTGATAATAAAACCCTGCAGAGCTATGACAAAAAGAAAACTTCAGCCCAATATCCTTAATGACCATCAATGCAAAAATCCTCAATAAAATACTGGCAAACCAAATCAAGCAGCACATTAAAAAGCCTATCCACCGCAATCAAGCTGGCTTCATCCCCGGGATGCAAGGTTGGTTCAACATGTTCAAATCAATAAATGTGATTAGTTACATAAACATATCTAAAGACAAAAGCACATGATTATCTCAATAGATGCCTATTTAGAATAGACACCTAACAAAAAAGGTATTTGATAAAATTCAACATCCCTTCAAGTTAAAAACTCTCAATAAACTAGGTATTGAAGGAACATACCTCAAAATAATAAGATCCATATATTACAAACCCACAGCCAATATCATACTGAAAGGGCAAAAGCTAGAAGCATTCCCCTTGAAAACCGGTACAAGACAAAAATGCCCTCTCTCACCACTCCTATGAATGGTATTCACTATGAATATTTTCTATATCTAGAAAACCCCATTGTCTCAGCCCAAAAGCTTCTTAAGCTGATAAGCAACTTCAGCAAAGTCTCAGGATACAAAATCAGCGTGCAAAAATCGCTAGCATTCTTATATGCCAATAATAGGTGAGCAGAGAGACAAATCATGAATGAACTCCCATTCAGAACTACTACAAAGAAAATAAAATACTTAGGAATATAGCTAACAAGGGATGTGAAGGACCTCTTCAAGGAGAACTAAAACCATGGCTCAAAGAAATCAGAAAGGACACAAACAAATGGAAAAACGTTCCATGCTCATGAATAGAAGAATCAAAATTGTAAAAATGGCCATACTGCCCAAAGTAATTTATAGATGCAATGTTATTCCCATTAAGCTACCATTGACATTCTTCACATAATTGGAAAATCTATTTAAAAATCATATGGAACCAAAAAAGAGCCTGAATACCCAAGACAATCATAAGCAAAAAGAACAAAACTGGACTCATCATGCTACCCGACTTCAAACTATACTACAAGGCTACAGTAACCGAAACAGCATGGTACTAGTACAAGAGCAGACACATAGACCAATGGAACAGAATAGAGAACTCAGAAATAAAACACACACCTATAATCATATGATCTTCAACAAACCTAACAGAAACAAGCAATGGGGAAAAGACTCCCTATTTAATGAATGGTGCTGGGAGAGCTGGCTAGCCATATACAGAAAATTGAAACTGGACTCCTTCCTTACACCATATACAAAAATTAACTCAAGATAGATTAAAGACTTAAATGTAAAACCCAAAACTATAAAAACTCTAGAAGAAAATCTAGGCAATACCATTCAGGACATAGACACAGGCAAAGATTTCATGACAAAAATGCCAAAAGCAATTGCAACTGCAGCAAAAATTGACAAATGGAATCTAATGAATCTAAAGAGCTTCTGTACAGCAAAATAAACTATCATCAGAGTGAACAGACAATCTACAGAATGGGAAAAAATTTTGCAATCTATCCACCTGCCAAAGTCTAATATCCAGCTATTATAAGAAACTTAAAGTTACAAGAAAAAAACAACCCTATTAAAAAGTGGGCAAAGGACATGAACAGACACTTCTCAAAAGAAGACATACATGTGACCAACAAGTATATGAATAGAAACTTAACATCACTGAGCATTTGAGAAATGCAAATCAGAACCACAATGAAATATTATCTCATGCCAGTCAGAACAGCTATTACTAAAAAGTCAAAACACAACAGATGTTGGCAAGGTTGCAGATAAAAAGGAACACTTTTACACGGTTGGTGGAAGTGGAAATTAGTTCAACCATTGTAGAATACAGTGTTGTGATTCCTCAAAGACCTAGAGGCAGAAATACCATTTGATCCAGCAATCTCATTACTGGGTATATATCCAAAAGGATATATATCATTTTATTATAAAGATACATGCATGAACTGGTTCATTGTGGCACTATTCACAGTAGCAAAGGCATGGAATCGCCCTATATGCCCATCAATTATTGATTGAATAAAGAAAATGTACATATACACCATGGAATACTATGGAGCCATAAAAAGGAACAGAATCATGTCCTTTGCAGGGACCAGGATGGAGCTGAAAGCCATTATCCTCAGCAAACTAACACAGAAACAGATAACCAAACACCGCATGTTCTCACTTACAAGTGGGAGCTGAATAATGAGAACACATGGTCACATGGTGGGGGAACAACACACACTGGGGCCTGTCAGGAGGGGGTGGTTGGGGGAGGGAGAGCATCAGGCAGAATAGCTCATGGATGCTGGGCTTAATACCTAGGTGATGGGATGATCTGTGCAGCAAACCACCATGGCACACATTTACCTATGCAACAAACCTGCACATCCTGCACAAGTACCTCTGAAGCTAAAATAAAAGTTGAAGAAAAAAGAAAATGACATAACATCCCAAATGAGCCAGCAAGACAGGAGGAAACAGGGCATGGAGAGATTCTGAATTTCTGTTTCCAATTTCTTATTCAGTACATAGTACAATTCTAAGCCCAATTGTTAGAGTTTTGGAGTAGAGGAAATGATTTATGCTAGGAAGGAGGAACAGAGAAACTGAGCACCAGCTTTCTTAATGCCAATCCACCCTGATAAGCTGGCAAGTTTCCCATAACTATTTATGGCAAAATCCCTGCAGTATCAAAGATCAAAACTGCTTCCTAATTAGGCTAACATTTTTAAGATCGTTGACACTTGCCATAGAAATTAACTTAGAAACAACTCACTGTACTGCTCACCGTATGGGCTTCCAACTCAAGATACTTAAGCCACATGTGACTCACACCCATTATATGTATGTGTGTGTATATATATACACATATATAAAAATATATTTATATATATATTCACATATATATAATCTTCTATGGCCATATATATAATCTTCTATATATATTATATACATATATAATCTTCTATATATACACAAAAGTTCTGAATAAATGTTAGCCGATTTCCTTTAAATAGGAAATCTGACATTCTATCAAAACCATAGAAGTTTTAGTATAAAATATAGAAAAGAAAATTGGGCCATTCATACCTCAATTACTCTTTCTCTGCTTTCTCATGTATATTAATGAGTGGCCAGGAGACAACTTTGAACAGAGAAAAACTACAGGCTCAGCTATCATTGCTGAGAGTCAACATCTCTGCTAAAGGAGGGCAAGGTTCATCTCCGGAAGGAAAGGAGCATCAAGAAACACGTGTTTATTGAACATCATCTACTGCAAGGGATCATGTGAGGTCTCGATGTGTGAGAACTAACTGTATTGAAAACTGCAGAGGAATTCCAAGTCACACCTCTGCCAGGAAACCTGTCCCATCTGCTCAACTGTTTCTTGTTAGATTGAGTAAGCATGGGTGGAATATTTCCAAATGTAAAGTAAAAGCAACATTAGAACCAAATTCAGTCACTGTTTGTGGGATGTTGGGCAAATTGCAGAGCAGTAGGACTGGGTTACAAAGTGCTTTAGATACAAATATCTTATGTAATACATAAAATACCTATGAGATCGAGTGGTAGATTTTACATTAATTATTCCCCAACTCATCATGCCTCCCAGGATCCATGCCCTTGTGTAGTTTCCTCCCACGCAATGCTGGGTTTGGTCACATGGTTGGAATCAGTAGATGTGATCATGTTTAGAAGCTCAATAAATGCTTGCCTGTTGAAGCTTGTACTGTACTCTCAGAACACTGCCACCACCACATGAGAAAGTCTAGCCTCCTGAAGGATGAAAGAGCAGATGGACAGAGAGAGGCCCAGCTGTCCCAGCTGAGCCCAGGCCCCAGTTGATCTTCCAGCTGAAGGCAGCCTTGTGCATAAGCCCAGGTAATACCAGTAGTAATTAAACTAGACAGACAACCCATGGAATCATGAAAAATAACAAATTATTGTTTTAAGTCACTAAGCATTGGAATCATTTGTGACTCTGCAATGAATAAAAAACAAAAATTGGTGAGTGGAGTGCTGCCACAAAACAAAAATTCAAATATGTGGCACTGGCTTTGGGACCACATGGTGGGCAGAGGCTGGAAGAGAAGAGAGGAGTCTGGAAAAAAGGCAACCCATATTTTTGAAACAATCAGCAAAATAATTTCCTGTGGTAACCTGTAAGGCAAAAACCATACCTGATAAACTTGTGGGTCTGGCTAACGCGATTTCTACACAAAATGCTAAAACAGTGGTTTTTTTGTTTTGTTTTTTTTTTTAACACTGCCTGATAAGGTATAGCAGAAAGAGGGATGAGTTAAAGAAGGAATCATTTAGTTTGCAAGCAGAACATAGAGGAAATGAGCAGGTCCCAGGACTTGCTGGATTGGAATGTAAGACTGTTCCTCATTTCCATTTTCTCCAGCTGGCAAAGGATTCTCAAAGTAAGAAATGGTTTCAGGGTAAAGATTAATCTAGAGTGTGGCTATAAAATCCTGTATTAAGGCCTCTAAAGGACTTTAGGAAGTTCTGAGTAGACTCTCAACTGGATGAAAGGGCTTCTAAGATTGGTAGAAGCCTCATCCCAAAATATCCCTGGGTAATATAGAGCTGGGCTGCCCAGGATGGTAACCACTAGTGATGTGTAGCTATTGGGCACTTGAAATATGGCTAGTCCAAATTGGATGTATTGTAAGTGTAAAATACATGCTGGGTTTCAAATGTAACATGGAAAAGTTTAAAAATCTTAATTTTTATACAGATTACATGTTGAAATGATAATATTTTAGATACACTGGATCTAATAAAATATTATAATTTCATCTGTTTCTTCTTACTCTTTTAAAATAGGTGGCTATAAGGATTTCAAAAAACCACGTATATGATTCACACATGTGGCTTTCATTATATTTCTGTTGTAACATTACTATGGAGAGAGCATTTGTAGAGACAGGCCTGTCCCAGAAAGAATTATGGATACAGATTTTGTCTAATAGAGAGAATAATAATATGATACATGGAAAACCCATAAAGTTTTTAAAGGAGTTGTATCAGATCAAAGAACAGGTTTATATAAATAACAGTTTAGATGATAAGAGACCTCTGGGCTCCCAACTTTCTACAAGCAAGAAACAGGCTGAGAAGGATACTTGGCTGCAAACATAGGTCATTCCTTTTTTTTTTTTTTTTTTTTTTTTTTT
>NW_016814053.1:3078994-3154780 GCF_001698545.2 Rhinopithecus bieti | reverse complement strand
CTCGGCCTCCCAAAGTGCTGGGATTACAGGCTTGAGCCACTGCGCCCGGCCAGGTCATTCCTTAAAAAAAAAAAAAGTTATTTCAGAAGATGGAATCAAGAACCCAGAGGGTTGACTCAAAAGTAGAGCCATATTCTAATCAAGGAATTCTGCCTGCTTGAGTGGAGGAATCTGAAAATATGTGCCCAGATATATATGTCAGAATTACTATGGACCAATTACTGCTATTGCCTCCCATTACCCTCCTTTTTGAATGAGGATATCTATTAAGGTTACCATGTCCCTGTTTCAACATTGTATGGTGGGTTTATGGTTTAATTTGTAAGCATAATTTAGAGGAAACAAACAGGGGCCAGGATATGCTATGTTGGAAGGCAAATCTCATTTCTGGATGAAGAGAAACTACATGTGAGAAATTTGATGTCTGGACCAGACGGCAGATCATAAAATCATGAACTTTGAACCTGACACAATCATTAGATGAGACTTTAAGTGTCTTGGAGGGATGAGTATATTTTGCATATGGGAAGAATGCAAATAATTATTTCCAGATGGTAGACTTGTGGATTATAAGTGACCAAAAATTATTTGCAAATCTTCTCTTTAAGAGGCAGAGTTTATTCCCCCATCTCTTAATCTAAGCTAACCTTTTTTACTTGTTTTACCCAATAGAATGTGGCAGAAGTGAAGTAATGCTGTGCAACTTCCAAGCCCAGATCCAAAGAGGCTTCGCAGTTTTTACTGTTATCCTCTTGGTACCCTGAGAACATTGCACTGTGCGAAAGCCTGTAAGAAAATCACAGGAGTTAGAGTCCCAGCTATTCCAACCATCTCCATCTGAGGCCCCAGACATGGGAGTGACACCCTCTTAAATCTGTAGCTGACTGCAGTCACACGAGTAAATATAGGAAGATGACAGCATGCGAGCTACTTAATTAACCCAAAGAAGTATGAGAAACAAGAAATCATTGTTGTTTTCGGCCACTATGTTTTGGGGTGCTTTGTTCCACAGCAACAGATAACTGATATAATCTATTCAGTTGAACAAAGAACTAGTTGAGCAGATGGTACAGGTTTTCTGGTGAAGATGTGGTTTGAGATTGTGCTGCAGTTGGAACACTGTCACCACCATGCTCTTCATGACATGGGCCTCTCCACAGTGCTGCTTTCAACTTGCAGCTGACTTCCCCCAGAGTGAGTGATCCAAGAGTGTGAGAGAAGAATGAGTGACCAAGATGGAAGCTGCTACATCTTCCACATGTAATACAGAAGTAACATATCATCCCTTATCTTGTATTCCAGTCACACAGACCAACCCTTATACAATGTGGGTAGGGCAACACAGGTTACTAATATCAGGAGGCAGTCATCATTAGGGGCTATCTTGGAGGCTGGCAACCACCTAAACCAATAAATACATATAGTTCACATCTTGGTCTTTATTTCAAGAACCCCAAGGGGTTAATTTTCCCATATCATCCATTACACCTCTGTTTATCATGCTTCTTCACCTAGTTTTCTTTCCTTCTCAATTCATCCCATGCATTTCCTCCACCTCTCCAATTCCTTTAGGCCATGGAACATGGCATTTAACGTCTTCTTACCCTGACTGGAGGAATCGCTGCTGTTAGCTGGCTCAGCGTCAGTCCTCAGTTAGAAGGCTCAGTGATAGGGAGAAAGACACTCTAAGATCAGTGCACCCAAAGCTTTCGGAAGGAGAACTATAAACAAATTCAACTTAATAAAGAACAGGGCAGCCTAAGATTGTAGGGAAACAATACTTGTATTTGTTGCTGGTCTCCGAGGAAATCAGTCTGGCAATGTGCCAGAAGAGCTATGAAATTTGTCATTCTATTTGACTCAGTGATTTCTTCTTTGGAGGCCATACTCCCCTCCTATGGTCTGAACTTTTGTGTCTTCCTAAAATAGACCCTTAAAGGTGATTCTGGTGAGGACTCAGAAAGAAAAGAGAAAAGCTGTAGAGAATGCCTTAATATTCTTACAGACTATATAAGTGGGGTTGTTGTGAACAGAATATTGGTGAAAATATGGATATGAAAGGCCATTCTGATGAGATCTCAGAGGGAAACAAGAAACGTGTTATTAAACAATGGAATAAAGGTGATCCTTGTTACAAAGTGACAAATAACTTAGTTGAATTGTGTCTTTGTCTTAGTGTTTTGTGGAAGGAAAAACCTGTGAGCAGTGAAATTGGATATTTGGCTGAGAAAAATTCTAAGTCAAGTGTTGAAGGTATGGTTTGGCTTCTCCTGGCTGACTATACCAAAATATGAGAAGAGAGAAATGATGTAAAGATGAAATTGTTAATCCAGATGGAAGGAGAGCTGAAAGATTTAGAAAATTCTCAGCTTATCCATATTGTAAAGAATGAGAAAGTATATCTGGGAGAAAACATCAAGAGTGTGGCCAAATGACAATGATAGTTGACAAGGAAATTAGTCAACTATCAAAACAGAAACCAGGACCTATTGTCCAAGACAATGGAAAAATGGCTCTGAAGGAAATTCAGAAAATATTAGGGCTGCCACCTTCATCACGGGCCCAAGTGCAAAAGGCCCGTCAAGCACAGGGTTATCATAGATTACTATTAGGGTACCAAAAATCAATGCAGAGTGGAGCCATGGGGGTGAGGCTGCCCCCATGACCCTAGATAGACGTTGCCACAGGTGTGCATTTCAGCCCTGAAGAGCCATAAGCACACAACTCCGAACCATGACAGCTGTGGCATGGGCTTTGCCCAACAAATCTGTGAGGGCAGAACCACCACTCCAGTGGATCCAGAAGGCAGAGTCTCTGCCCCAGTGTGCCTGGAGGGCACAGTATCAAGCCAAAGATTGTTTCTGAGTTTTAAGGTTTTAGACTTGCTCAGAACCAGTTACTCCTTTCTTCTACCCTATTTTTCCCTTTTGGAATGGGAATGTCCATTCTATGCCTATCCTACCACTGTATCATAGAAGCATATAACACATTTGGTTTCACAGATTCATAGCTAGAGAGCAATTTGCCTCAGAGTGGATCATATCTTGAATCTCTTCTATATCTAATTTAGATGCTATTTGGATGAGACCTTGGACCCTAGACTTTTGAGTTGATGCTGAAATAAGTTAAGACTCTTGGCCCTATTGGGGTGAAATGAATGTATTTTGCATGAAAGAAGAACATGAATTTTGGAGGACTGGGACAATGATATTGTCTGCATGTTTGTGTACCTCAAGAATTCATAGGTTGAAATCCTTATGAATCCACATAATTGGGATTAGTGCCCTTATTTAAAAAGAACCCCCACTAGCTAGCACCTTCCATCACTTAGAGTAAGACAATGGTTATCTGTGAGGAAGCAGACCGTCACCAAACACCACATTGGCTGGCACCTTGTTCTTGGACTTTCCAGCCTCTAAAACTGTGAGAAATAAATTTCTATTGTTTATAAGCCACCCAAATTTATAGTATTTTGTTATATAGCAGCCTGAACAGACTGACATGTCCAAAAGAAAATCCAAAGGAAAAGTTAAAAGTTGCATTCATTGGACTATCTCAAAAGCTCAATAATAAGGAATTGGCCTGAGTAATAGGATAGGAAACTATGTTCATATAGTAAATGACAAGTATGTCACTTCATTGACATTTGCCCGTGTATTAGTTAATAAATACACTGCTAATAAAGACGTACCTGAGACTGGGTAACTTATAAAGGAAACAGGTTTAATTGACTCACAGTTCCACATGGCTGGGGACGCCTCACAATCATGGTAGAAGGCAAAGCAGGAGCAAATCACATCTTGCATGGCAGCAGGGAAGAGAGAGAGCATGCGCAGGGGAACTCCCCTTTATAGAACCATCAGCTCTCGTGAGACTTATTCACTATCACGAGAACAGAACAGGAAAGACCCACCCTCATGTTTCAATTACCTCCCACTGAGTCCCTCCCACGACATGTATTATGGGAATTATGGGAGCTACAGTTCGAGATTTGGGTGGGGACACAACCAAACCATATCAACCTGTGTCTATGAAATAAAATTATGTTAGAAATAAAGTAGAACAAAGTAGTAAACACATATTGCTAAGATCAAGGTTTTGAAAAATCTAAAGTGATACAAATAGATGATTGTTGATTAGGATCTGGGAGATTAAATTTTTTCATGTAAACACCATTTTCCCAGGAAGTCAGGTGTCTTTGAAATGAGGAGGAAACTTTTTAAAGCCATAATAGGAAGTGGTTTTAAATAAACACAGCAGCACCTTCTGAGTCTCAGTTTCCCCATCTGCTGAATCAGTGTCATGTATCTATATCCCAGAATTGTGAAGATGAAATGAGATGAACCATCTGAGCACACCCTGTCCACTGGGAAGGAGTTTATAATCTAGGCACCACAGTGGAGGCAGCATGGAGTAAGGGAAACAACTTGAGCTTCAAATTATGACCCCCATTTACATGCCGCCTCCATCACTCCGAGTACTGAACTTTTACTGAAACTTAGTGTTTTCAGCTGTAAAATGGGTCTTTCTACTTTGTCAGGCTCTGTCGTGATTAAATGGTGTATCACATGTAAAGAGTAAAATACTGGGTACACAGTACCTGCTCAATTAATATTAGTCTTCTCCCTTTTGTTGTTTCAAATCTGCAATCTTTTCATTCTCTTTTAAAAAAACTCAAAACGAGAGAAATCCTTTGAAAATGAAAATAAGCAACTTCAGACTAAATATCAAAGAAGATGATACCTGACTGATTCATTACCAAGTTATACATAAAAATAGTTTCTAAGATATTTAAGGGGATAGGTCTCGGTGTGCTGCTCAAGTTAACCAGACTCATCCAATGGTCTTGGTGCTAAGGAGGCTGACCTTGGCCCTCCTCTGGCATCCCTAGTCTTGTGAGACAAGACCCACATTACTGAAGATTTGCCTATAGATTACACACACGAACAGGTTCGAGTTGCGACAGTTGTGACAGCTTGGGAATGAACTATCACATGACTAGTTAATTGTGGGGTCACAGGCAAACAGGTTAGAGATTTCCCAAACTCTACCTGAGAGTAGTTTCAAACAGGTACCAGGAATTCGTCCCAAAAGGAAAACTCTTGGTTCTAGGTAGGTTCTGGGGAATATATTAGCTGAAAGTCAAGGAAAGGAAAAGAGCGAGTGTGGACACCTCCTGACTCCTCTTAAAGCAGGAGTCTGTCTCCGGAAACAGCAGCACAGTGGAAGTCAAACATATGCTCCTGCAGAGTTAAAGTCAGCCCTGAACAGCAAGGAAAGAACAGGATGCACTGTCCTTGTTTGTAAACAAAGACCAAGATAGATGTCAGCTGCCAGACTTCAAAGGGAGGCACGACAGGCCACTTGAAGAGAGAAGTCACAGGCAGCAGAGGAAGTCCTTTGGTCTCCCTGGTGGTCTCCAGCAGACCTTTCCAGAGGCTCCATGGAAGAGCAAGGGAGCTAAGAGGGCCAGAAGGGATTCTGCCTAAGTGCCCACCTCACAGGGCTGTACTGTCTTCTCCTGGCCAACTTGCAAGATCAATGTGATTTTCACTCTCATCACAGGCTGTGGTCGAATGCTTTGGCGTCAGGCTCTTAGATTTGAATGCCCCAGCAGCAAAGAAAAGTCTAAGCATCCGTTTTGGTTTTTTGTTTGTTTGTTTGTTTCTGTAAAATGGGGATACCGGTAGTCCTTACCTCACAGGGTTATTGTAAATAATAAATTAGATCAGGTATCTAAAACCTTTAGCACAGTACCTGGCACATAAGCTGGCGCTTAGCAAATGCTGGGTGCTGTTATTGCTATTGGGTGCTGATTTCTTCCTCTGCTTTGTCATTTCCTCCTGGGCAGCATTTCTCACCAGAACTAGGAGACATGAGGAGCTAAGGGACCATCGATGACAAACTCAGACATTTTCCAGAGTGGGGAATGATGCTATTTATAGCAACCAAGAGAAGCAACTGTAAGGAAGCAGTGAAAAGGAGGCACATGTGCTGGTAATGAGGTGACCTTTACATACATCAACCTTGCCTCTGGGCCTGCCTCAGTCCAGCTAAGGAGTCAGCCTCTTAGGGCAGGTGAGAGCCCCATGCTAACATGCAAGGAGGTTCAAGAATGTTTGTTGAGAGCCTAGGGCATTCAGATCGATGCAAAAGAGAAAAGAAGATTCCCTTGGAGACACCCAGGGAAGAGTCTTCCAAAGGGGAAGGGGCTCCACCCACCCCACTCCCCATTCAACTTCATTCCCAGGGTTTTGGGAAGAGGGCAGGGCAGAGAAGGTATTTGGCCCCTGCCTTAGAGCCTGCCCTTAGTCAAGAACCACGGCCCGTGCCCAGGGAACTCAGGGATCACAAACAGGATCCAAATCTAATAGCAGTGCTCTCACTATTCTTGGCCTTGGAGAACTGGATTTTAAGGAAGCTTGAGCCCAATACTGAGAGGAACACAGTATTTATTTTCAACAGGGTGTCATTCCCAAATATATATAGACAATATATATTTTTATAGCAGGTCAGTACACAAGCCACCTTAGGAGTTTTGCTATGGTAACTGCACTAAAACTCTGCAGTTGTCTTTTTGTTGGCAACACTAATAAGAGGTAGGTAAAGGTTATAAAGAAGAAATTTTGCATTTTATACACACACACACACACACTATACACACATATATAGTCCAGGACCTAGCACTGTGCCCCACACACTATACACACATGTATAGTTCAGGACCTAGCACTGTGCCCAAAACACAGAAGGTGGTGATTAATGTTTCCAGAACAAGTGGTTACAGAGATGCATTTTAAAATGACCCAGCATTTGTCTGTAAGCCAGTATATGAGAGTTTCTCTTCTCTCCCTCTCTCATATTCTGTCTCTCTCTCTGTCATAAATACACATGCAGAAACACAGACATACACTCACAATGGCAAACAACAGATAGCCTCAATATTTGGCCATCTTAAAAGTAATGCAATGACACAGTTCATAAGAAGCTTCTCTGAGAACTGATTGCCTGGTTGCTGATTCACAAACTTAGTTTGCTTTTAAAAGGTAGACCTAGAAATTCTCATAAAACTCCACTTTGTTCTTTTCCATATTCCCTTTATCACTTCCTTCTGTCACACATGCATCATATTTTACTTTTACAACACTTGGGATCCGGTTATGACAAACTCTGTAACAGCTTATTGTATTCATTTTACAGTTTCTTGTCTAGTTTTGCTAAGTTATACCCCTCATAAAAGAAGTGCAGGAACCCAAAATATGTAAATGTCTCCTTTTCCAACCCAGAGGGTAAGCATGTAACTGATACTAATGTAACTGACACCTACTTAATGTTTCCCAGACTCTTAATAACTTCCTTTTTAAGAACTTATGATGGTATCTTACAAGAAGTCATTGTTGGACTCTTGAAACATTTAGAATAAAACGGTGCATCAAAGGAGCCTGTCTTCTGGTCAGGTTATCAGCTGTGTTTTTGAGAGTGTTCTTAACAAAGGCAAGTGTGTGTCTGGAGTACAGGACACATGTACATAAACACACACGCTGTAAGCAAAAGTACAGAAAGCACAGGCACCGTCAAGTCATGAAGACGTGAGTTTCTTCCTAGCCCTGACAGCAGTGGCTGTTACATTGGACAACCCAACATACCCCCTTCCCTAAAGAATCAATCATGAGACAGATCAGCTTCAGCAGCAGAACCAACTCTCGGCAGTTTGGGCTGGTTTGCAGAAAAATCAAATTATTTAAACCTGTGCCCATTGTACTGGATTCCACTGTGCCCATTGTACTGGAATTTAACATTAAATTTGTCTTCAGATTATATTTCATAAAAAACGGTAAGAAGAAACATTTTTTTCCTACCTGCTGCTGGAGCCACCAGGAGCCAGGCTGCTGCTCTCAGAATGGGGCAGTCTCCAGGTGTTAATCTTCAGCTCCTGCTCCTGGAACCAGAATTGTTGAAACAAAATTTTCAGTTGCTGTGAGTAAGCAGGCTGTTTACTTCCAGCCACTTCTTTCCCATTCCCATGGCTTTTTGAGTGCCAGAGTGGGGTGCTCAAGGAAGAATGTTTGGAGAGAAAGGGATTGAGATTGGGGGAAAGGGCAGGAGGAAACAGTGTTAGTTCACCCAACACCCTTCCTTCAAGGAGGAAAGCCCTCTTTCTCCAGTTTTAATTTCTCATAGAAGATCTGCCACTGCATTACTCATGTAATTGCTACATTGCCCCTTCACAAACAGCAGACATAACTTTTTGGGCGAGCCTCCAGATTTCTGATGCATGCCCGTACCTGTCTACAGAGATATTGCTGTGCCTGGGAAAATTGGGAGGGCAACATACCCACCCAAAGGGAGGACCCAGTCTAAATTATTAATCAAGTTCTCGGGATAAAATATACCACAAAAAAAGCAGAGGCTGCTGTGAGCTTCTCCATCCATAGGGCATCCACCTCACTCATGGGATCACTGGTTAGGGATCGAACTTCGTTCAAACAGATCAGCAGCCACACTTTGTCAAGCTTTGACTTGTTTCCCCAAAGAGGAAAGGAGTAGCAAGGATTACTATCACAGAAAGAATGTGGTTTTCTTACTCCAGGCAGTCAATGTAGGAGAGTCAAAGATGACAGATGTGCAATTAGAGTTCCTTTAAATTCAATACCATGAAATACAGTATTTCAGAAGACATTTCAAATATAAGGCTAGCATTATAGAAGCTCCATGTTTGATTCATTCCTAGTTTCCAAGAAGCTGGCAGTACTACAGTAGAGAGGATACAGAAATAGGGCAGAAGTTGGTAAATCTTGCTCTGCTGTTGACTACCCATGTGACCTTGAATAAATCCCTTAACCTGATTTCCAAATAAGCAAAATGGAAGGATTGGGCTGGAAGACTGGCATAATAACAGAACACCACTTCTCACTTTTACATCGATTCCATCTTGTTCTTGGATCAAAACTTTGATTTTCCTTTGGGGAATCACCCTTCCTCTCAGCTGTCATGGGTGCGGTTGATACCACCCCCAGACTTCTTCAGAAGTGGGCCTGTGGCCAAGTCTAGCCAATCAAAGTTACTGTGAAAGTTTCAGAGATGGGCTCCTGCCAATGGGAGTCGGCCCTGGAATTTTTGCTGGGAAGGGAGGTTCTCATTCTGCTGTGGTTTCTAATCATAGAAACAGAGCCTAGGGCTGCTGGTGGCCACCCTGGGGAAAGAGGAACTGCCTGAAGATAAAGCCACTGCAGAAGAAAGCAGATCTTGTTACGGTATCATTTGAATACTTCATTCAGCCATGACTAAAGCAAGCATTGCCCTCGGATTTCTTAAAAATGTCCTTTATCTCCTTAAGCCCATTTCAATTAGATTTCTAATACTTGTACTAAAAAAAATCCAGCTAATATGAATTTCTTCCTACTTCCCTCTATACCTAACAGCACTGCTTTTTAACATTCATATCTACAATATCAGTGGGGGGATTTCTAGGGCCAATAAATGTTTCCTTTTGCTTCACTCTTGGAAATGTGATTTAAGGCTAAGCCTGCATAACAGAGAGATGTCAAAATAAGGCAAATTCTGGTGAAAGACTTTAAAACTCTTTCATCCTTTCTCTGAATATAGTTATTTATAAAAGGAATATTTTTAAAAAATAATGCGCAAAGGTGAAATGTACAAAGCATAACCCCCCACCATTTGACCTTCCGACAATAACCATTGATAACATTTTAGTGGCTTGTTATTCAAAATGTGAACAGCAGCTTTGACCTGGAGCTGGTTAGAAATGCAGGACCTCAGGCCTTAATCCAGTCTTGCATTTTCACAAGATTCCCCAAGTGATCTGTATGTAAATCAGAGCCTGAAAAGTACCAGCTTAATGTACAGCCATCTAGAGATTTTTTTCATATAGTCACTAGCATTTTTTAAAGTACCTATAATTTGTTGACTTTGTATTTTACTGATTTTGTAAAGGATATGTATATACAAATACAGTAAGCCAGAAATAATGTAATCAAAATCCTTTCTAAACACAAGCGATTCATTTACAGGGACTATAACTATAAACCAATTATAAAGCTGTGACAAACTCACACTAGACCTTAGGATACTATATACAGTAACAAACAATACTGGGCCACTGTACACACTAGAGCAGCAGGTCTCCAGCTTGAGCATTCATTGGGACCACCTGGGGGTCATGTTCATGATTCCCAAACCCATACTCAGAGTTTCTGATGCAGTAGGTCTGGGGTGAGGCCTAAGCATTTGCATTTCCAATAAGTTCCCAGGTAATGCCAATGCTGCTAGTCCCAGAACAACATTTCTCCAGTATTTTAAAAGCAAAAAAAAAAATGGTTTTATACCGTATATACTATCTTGAAACTTGCTTTTTTCACTGAATATTCTATCTAGGACATCTTTCCATGCCTAGCATATGTAGCATTGCATCATTCTTTTTAAGGGCTGCAAGGTCAGAGATCTTTAGGGATATGACAACATATGTTAAAATGACAAAAAGGAGAATAATTGGCATCTTCCACGTAAGGACAAGCATCCCTACAACCAGAATCATCCACTTTCAACTTGAAATAGGCATCTTGTGATTGAGTCTATAGATCGACAAAGCTCTGGACTGACCAGGAAAGAGGTTAGTATTGTATCAGTGTCCATGAAGATACAACTATGAAATTTGATTCCTTTGGGAACTATTCTGGTCTTTTATTTTTTCTATGTTTTCAGTGCCAGTTATGATAAGGGGTATCCCGTAAGAACTTCATAAATGCCTACAAAGTCAGTGAATGAAAGCATCAATTCATTGAATGCACATAACAACTCTACACAGGAATTCTTGATACAGAACTGCGGCACCATACTGCATACTGCTAGTGCTTCATAGTTAGATAGCCTGCTTAGTCCATCGGACTCCCACAAAGAAAGTGATCCAACTTGCAGGCCGGGTGCCATGGCTCACGCCTGTCATCCCAGTGCTTTGGGAGGCGGAGGCGGGTGGATCACGAGGTCAGGAGACCATCCCGGCTAACACGGTGAAACCCTGTCTCTACTAAAATTACAAAAAATTAGCCAGGCGTGGTGGCGGGTGCCTGTAGTCCCCGCTACTCAGAAGGCTGAGGCAGGAGAATGGCGTGAATCCGGGAGGCGGAGCTTGCAGTGAGCCGAGATCGCTCCACTGCACTCCAGCCTGGGTGAAAGAGCGAGACTCCATCTCAAAACGAAAAAAAGAAAAAAAAGAAAGTAATCCAACTTGCAAACTTGCAAGTATGGTTGGAACTTCAAAGGGAAGTCTGGCAAGAATCAGGTCTGGGATTTTGAGGCAGTTCCCTGGCCATCCCTCAGCTTGACTGTAGTGTGCCTGATAAATGTCACCTGTTGTTAAAATGCTCTGGGTTTGGACTTCCTCACCTCAGGAAAGTTAACCTATTGAAAAGGTTTTTCCTTTAGGTAGAAAAATACAGCCATATAAATAAAATATGAAGACATATATACAGCATATATAATCTTCAACTGAGCCATGCCCATGATTCTGTAACCACACATGTGATTACCACCAAACAAAGGATGACATGACTATGCCCTAGAGGATCACATAATGAACAGAAATGCAGATATTTCAAATGCAGAAATTAGAAATCTTTAAGAGCTACATTTTATGTAAGAAGGAGCCACACATTGGCCCTGATTTAGCTAATTACTGGTTTTAAACTCCATCAGGAAGACCTAATTTCACTCACTACACAAGTATTTAATAAATCTTCTATTTGCCTGGTATTGTGTTTGATATCTGTGATACAGCTATATGAAATGTGGAGAAGACAGGTACATACTGTGAAGGAGTCTAGTGTGAGAGACAAACAAGAAAATCCAGGATTATGCCACCTGTGTGCATAGATGAGGTGAATAAGATGTGTACTGATGAAGGGCTTACCTAGCCCAGCTCGTGGGGCATCAGAGATGGCTTCAAAAATAAAAATGAGGTTTATGATAAGTCTGAAAAAAATGAACAGATGTGAACCAGGCAGGCTCCATGAAGCACATTGTGCCAGAAAGTGTAAGCAATATATTAAAAGGTGTGGAGGTAAGGAGAGGCATGGCAAGCTCAGCAAATTGCAGGGTGTTTATAGTGGCAGTAGTAAAGCATGTATGTGGAAGTCTGCTGAGAGACTAGATTTAGTCACTGACCAGGTTTTCATTTATAAGAATGTCCTGGAGGCAACATGGAGACTAGGAACAGGAAAACAAGACCAGAGCCAGGGACCCTAAGTCTGTGGCTCTCACAGTGTCTAAGGGAGCAGTGCTGGTGGCTCACATTGGCTGTGGGGAGCAAGAGATGGGGATAGATTCAACTTAGATTAGGAGAGAGGATGCATGGGCATTGATGACTGGTTGCACTAGGAAACTGGGGGAGGTCCTGTTCCAGGTCACTGTTAGTCAAACAGGTATGGCGTACTGGATCTAGGGCTTGTCTTATCACGAAAACATAAATCTTCCTGCACAGTGCACAGTTGAAAGGGTCATTGTACTGGGTTGAGTAGTGTCCCCTCAAAAGTCATGTCTACCTGGAACCTTACAATGTGATCTTATTTATAAATAGGGTCTTGCAGATGTAATTTGTTAAAATGAGGTCCTATTGCATTAGGATAGGCCCAAAATCCAATGAATGATGTTATTCTAAGAAGAAAAGAAACAGATTTAGGAGAGAGGATGCATGGGCATTGAAGGCTGGTTGCATTAGGAAATTAGGGAAGTCAAAGAGTGAGGACAGGGGATGAATCCAAGGGCACATCAGAATTTATGTTTAGGTGACTGATGAATAAGAAAGCCAATAGAGGAACAGATCATCTTGAAAAGGATTGAGTTAGGGAGTGAGATGGGATGAAGTGATGGTCACAGGTACTGTTCCTCAAACAGGAATGGTATACTGGATCTAGGGTTTGTCTTACCAAGAAAACACAAATCTTCCGCACAGTGCACAGCTGAAAGGGTCACTATAGTGGGTTGAGTAGTATTCCCTCAAAGGTCATGTCCACTTGGAACCTCAGAACGTGGTCATATTTGTAAATAGGGTCATGCAGATGTAATTAGTTAAAATGAGGTCCTATTGGATTAGGGTAGGCCTTAAATCTAATGATTGGTGTTCTTCTAAGAAGAGAAGAAACACAGAAAGACAGGAAGAAACCCACGTGACCAGCAGAGTTGACTTGACATGAGATTTGTGTAGGTGAGCTGCAAAGTAGAGAAAAGGCCATGGAGGCATCCCCATCCCACATGGGCTTCTCTAGAAGCTGGTGATTGGTGAGAGGCCCTCTGTAACCCGTGTTCTCAGACGCCTTAAAAGCCAACTGTCCACAGATACTTCTGAGCTTGGTTAAATGCTTATGAAGAAAACACATTAACTTCAATCATGCTGTGTTCTTTGGAGGACCTCGCAGGGTATAAACTAATCCTCAGCTCATTTATCTTTGAGGCAGAAACATCATAGGCCAAGTGCAGGCCCAGAAAGCTCCTCACCCAAGAAGCTACTAGTACAGTCCTTTGACACAGAGTAGCTGTGTTCAACTAATGTCAACCAAAACCTCTACCCCATTGACTGCCTTTCAAAGTTTCAAAATTGCTTTGCCAAGTGGTGGACACTGCAGTTGGGTAGGAAGTGGGAGATGTGAATATGAGAAACTGGCACTCATCATCCACTTCATTTTCCCTCCATGGTTCAGAGGCTGGAAAGCTAAAAACTGCATTTCCTAGGCTCTCTTCCAGCCAGGGTTTGACTTACAATTCAGTCCTCCAAATTAGTTGCACATGGGAGAACTGGAAGATGGACGTGAGGGAGGGACTATCTTTCCTGCTGCTTCTCCTGTTGCTATTTGCAAACAGGTTTGTGGAGGCAGGAGCTTCTCTACAGCAGGGTTCCAGGGCCCTGTCTCCACTGGGTGACTGTTGAGTGGCTATTCTGGTGGTGGTAGTGAAGTTTTCTTGATGGTTATGTTGCAGCGAAGGTGATTTGTTCTTGGAGTTAACAGTTTCATCAGTGGCCTCCTGATTCACAATCTGTTCCTGGCCATAGCAGAAGGAAACAGAGATTGTTTCCCTGGCAGGTCAGATCAGCGATTCATTCTGAAATCATCTGGAATCCCAGCCTCACATCCCCCAACCCAAGCCTTTCCAACAATTTTGAACATGCTCAATTCTGTGTAAAGATGTTCTCTGACTTATGACTTAAGATAGATTTTTTAATGGAAAAGCTTATTTTTTATACATTTAACAGATTTATTGAACATCTATGTTCAAGGTGCTTTTCTAGACCTCAGATGCTGAGGCAACATGGTATAATGGAAATAGCACATGCTCTTCACAAAGAAGTGAACTCTTACTCTGCCCCAGCTATATGGCCTTGGGTGAGTTACTTAATCTCTGCAAGCCTCAGTTTTATCATCTGGATGAATATAGATATGAAGAATAATTACCTCTAGGGTTATTCTAAAAGTTACATGAAACAAACTATAACTTCTACATAAAAGATGCTCTGTAAGTGTTCATTATCTTTTGTTTTCCTTAAAACATGTAAAAATGAAATATTGACTTTAAAGAAATAGTTCGAGTAATACTCAATAGTATTGAGTACTGGTTTACTGTTTCCAAATGAAATTTATCGCTTTCCTGATTAAAACCCTACAATGGCTTTCTGTGGCACCTAGACTAAAATTCAAACTCCTTACTTAGCCTATAAGGCCTTCACCAGCCTTCACCATACTCTCCAAACTCTCCTGTAAAACATTTCAGCCACGGGTACCATTTTTGTTCCTGCACTTTGCCAAGCTCGTGCCAATCTTGGAGACTTTGCCCTGGCTGTTCCCCACGCCTGGAATGCCCTTCCTCCAGAACTTCTCACGTCTGCTTCTGTTCATGCAGGACTCCCTTTAAATGCCCCGTCACCATCCCCCATTCATTCTTGAACACATGCTTCCTGCTGTAATCTTCTGTGCCACTTGTTACCACCTGGTGCTTTTTTGTTTGTGTGTGTATTGCTGGTCTCTCCAGTTAGAATGTAAGTACTTGCATCATTTGCGCAGAGACCTCAATTCTCTTGTTCATCATTGCATCTCCAGTTTTTAGAAAGGTGTCCGTTGGATAAAAGATATGCAATATGTATTTACTGAATGAATGAATTCTTCAATCAAAATCTCTGAAGATAATGGTTTAAAGAAAATGCTTCATAAAATTGAACTGTTACTGGTATCACTAGAGGTATTCCAGTATATAAATAAGCAAAAAATATAGCTAGTTTTCAAAAAGAATTTAAGAACTGGAACAGGACAAAACATCACTGGAAGCATTAAAAACAAACCAAGGCCGGGTGCAGTGGCTCACGCTTGTAATGCCAGCACTTTGAGAGGCTGAGGCAGGTAGATCATGAGGTCAGGAGATCGAGACCAGTCTGGTCAACATAGTGACCCCGTCTCTACTAAAAATACAAAAAATTTGCCAGGTGTGGTGGTGTGTGCCTATAATCCCAGCTACTCGGGAGGCTGAGGCAGGAGAATTGAGTGCACCCAGGAGGCAGAGGTTGCAAAGAGCTGATATCATGCCATTTTACTCCAGTCCAGGTGACAGTGTGAGACTCCATCTCAAAAACAAACAAACAAAAACAACTAAACACACACACACACACACACACACACAATTCCTGCAAAGTTCCTTCTCTAATTGTACCTCTCTCTTTCTTAGATATAGTTGTATTATGCTTACTTCTGACCCTTGGATAGATTCTCCCACTTTGTAAGGATTTTTACACCATTCCTGAATTTCACTATTCCCAATTATTCTCTCCGAGCAGAGATAGAGGGGGTAAAAGGCACAATGCTGACTCCTTGGTAAAGACAGGTTATAGAAACACCCATGGAGCACTTCTTCCAGACTCCTTCACTGCAGGTTGAGCTTTGTTCTAGAAACATGAATTGAGAAGCCTCTTCGTTGGCCCTGGAGACTGTGTGTGGCCTTCAGCCAAAGTGGGTGTGGGGTTCTGCAGTCTCCATGACACAATGTGTGAGGGCTGGCTCCAGGAGGCCCTGTACTCTGCTTGTGTGCCATGACATAAGCCCTAGTCTTAACATTCCAGGTGGTCAGCAAATAGCTTCAAGGAACATCTGAAGTCAAATCCAAAGTCAGGTAAAGCCAGATAATTCTACTGGAGGCAGCACCACTTTTATGTTATGGAAAATACTAACCAAGTTGAGACTGTTACCCTTTGCTAGACATCTTTTTCTTTTCTATATTGAAATGATCCCCGTTATTCAGTCCCTGAAACTTCCAACATTTTTGAAAAACAATAAGCGCTGAGGTTTCCATAACCATACTGCTTGCCTTCTGCTATGCCCAGGGGGAAATGTAATTATAAATTATAAAATGCAATTTGAACAAACAAAACATAATACAAATTAAGGCTAGTTCCTGGAAAAACAACAGGGCCTGCTCTGCTTATGCCCTAATCTCTGTTACTGATCTACTGGCAAAATAGCCACTCCAGGAAGCATTTTGGAGGGGCCCGTGTGCCAGAAAGCACTCTCATGCTTTCCAATTTTCAGTCAAGTGACAGAGTATTCCTATGACAGTCCACACTTGATGTTCCAACCAAGCTGGCCCCTTTTCAGGGCCTGGAATATAAGTTGCTTGTGGTGTAAGAACGGTAATAATAGCCAGCTTGGGTGATTGAAAGAAACCTGGAACCCAAGTGATATTCATTTAAGTGAGGTGTCTGTGTCCTTTACACAGGATACTTTTGCAAATAGTAGGCACCTTGATATGGTTTGGCTGTGTCCCCACCTAACTCTCATCTTGAATTGTAGCTCCCATAATTCCCATGTGTTGTGGAAGGCACCCAGAGGGGTATAATTGAATCATGGTGGCGGTTCCCCCATACCGTTCTCGTAGTAGTAAGTCTCACGAGATTTGATGATTTTATAAGGGGTTTCCCTTTCACTTGGCTCTCATCCTGTTTTGTCTGCCCCCATGTAAGATGTGCTTTTCACTTTCTGCCATGATTGTGAGGCCTCCCCAACCATGTAGAACTGTGAGTCCATTAAACCTCTTTTTTTTTTTTTAAATAAATTATCCAGTCTTGGGTATATCTTTATCAGCGGCGTGAAAACAGACTAATACATACCTCATATTTTCACTCTTACCTTTAAGTTTTGTATCTATAAGTACGAAACCTGCACCACATTGTTTTCATGAAATGATCTTTACATGAATGATGGGTAAGGGTGATACTCCCTGCAACCTAGGGTTTTGGTCTTAATAGATACCCCCTAAATATTTGCTCTTTACTCTTAGTATTTTACATGTGGTTTTACAGGAATTACCTTTGACAATTATGCTTTCAGCATATCTTTTGGAGGAGCATTTACTGAACAATGGGTCACAATGTTTACATTCACTGAGGTAAAGTGAGCTATTACCCTCACCATCACACCATGACTGCGACCCGCCACTACTGCCACAGCTACTTTCACAGTTTCTCCCAGGTAACATCTAACATTTGCCAGGCACTGCTCTAAGCACCTAGCAGGTAATAGCTCACTTAAGCCTCACAATATCACTGTGAGGTAGATACTACTATTATTTCATTTTACCCAGAAGAACTAAAGTATAGAGAGGCTTAGGAACTCGCTCAGAGACATCAGCTAGATGTACGGTGTCAGGATATGAACGTAGATAGGACATAAGGCTCCCCTAATCAATGTAGTCACTGTATATAAACATAATGCCTTCTTACCCTCAAGAACCACAGAGACACATAGAGGATACATTTAGGCAAATAGATGATTCCAGTCCTGGAATTTTAAAACAATGTTTTAAAACAATGTTTTAGATCTTAATTTTCTATACACTGGGCATACAGATTCATTTAAAAAATAAGCTAAAAGAACATTGGAGAGGATACTCCTCTCTTCATATTCTTTCCCAGTTCGTTTGTTTTCTGCCTGGCCATATACTGTGATCCCCATAAATCTCAGATTTTCACTGACTTCATCAATTATTCAGCCTGAATTGTTCAGTAAATATGCATTTTCCGAGCCTGTGGTAGACTCGGAAAATGTGGCACCGGATCCCAAAATGCAATTGTGCTGTTTTTCATTGCTCTGCTGTTTTCCCAGGGCCTGTTGGTTCTTCCTTCTTAGCACCTTGGCTCCATCTCTTACTTTTCACTCTGTAAGCCAAGCCCTGATTATAGCTCAACTGGGATGTTGCAACGGCCTTCTCTTGGGGCCTCTCAGACTTCAGTGATCTACTCCTTCCAAGCATCCTGCATCCTGCTACCAGACTTTTTTTCACGGAAGTATAGATAATTAATTGCCTATAATATCAAAATCTAAACTCCTTTGCCTGACTTGTGAAGCCTTCATGATCACACCCCACCCTGTCTATTCAATTTTCTTTCCCACAAAGTCAGTGCACAATCACTGAGTCACTGTGAGCTTAACTGAAGAGCACATGCCTCTACGACTGCTATTTTTCTCACCTTGGATGACCTCCCAATCACTCAGGTATCCAGCTCTCTAAATTGTACCCTTTGCTCAAAAGCCCAGCTCAAGTCTCAGTTCTATTATTAAACTTTCCCTACTGTTGCAGCAGCCAGCTTTCACTTCTTTCTCTTACCTCCTATTAAAAGTGAATAATTATTTACATGATAGTAATGATGAGCTAGCTTCTATTGAGCACTTACTATATACCATATCCTGTTGGGTTAAATTGTGTTATTATTCCTGTTTTGCAGATGAAGAAACACAGGCACAGAAAAGAAGACAATTCTGGTTAACACCTGATTGTTTGCTAATCATTTTGTGGGATCTCTCTAACTAGCTTTCCACTTCCTTGAGAGCAGAGACTAAGCTCATATTTATCCTGTGCCTCCTACATAGCTAGCAGAGTGCTGGGTGCAGTATAAGTGATCGGTTAGTATTGTTGGGTGGTCATTTATACATGGCGATGTTATGCATCTCTACCCTTCAAGAGTGACCATGTAGGGTAAAATTTCTACCCTACAAGAGTGATCACGTTTATACAGTGTGCACATAAATGCTAAACCAACACTTTAGAGCACAGTGATGAATGGTTTGGGGGAGTTTATGGTCTAAAAATGGCCCTAAGTGATTTTTTTCTAAGTTACTCTCACTACATCCATCTTCTCATTCACTTGAAATATTAAAGATCGGAAATCACAGATGGGCTGTCAGTAATTAATGACATAATTAACTAACATTTTTGGAGGGTTACAAGGAAGGGGAGGATGTTAATTCTGCCCTGGCCAACACCTGGGTCTTCTGATTTTGTTAAAAATCAGGTGGCAGCAAAATTTTCCCAAGGAACCAAGTATTTGTACCACAATATTATGGGTTTTCTCCAAATTTCCTCTGTCACATTTTTTTTCTTTTGAAAAACTATGGTGGGTATAGACCTAAATTCATTAAAGATAAATATTACAGTATAACTATCAATGTAAAGGAGACAAAAGACTATGATTTGGACTGAAGATTGCATCCCAATCTGTTTTCTCCTCATGGCCCCTGACTTCCATCTCACAGGGACTATGCCTTCTTAGTTTTTTTAAGGATACCAAAATATGTCTGCTAAAATAGTCCCTTTCCTGAAATAGTATTTTTTGAAAGGCATAATTATTTCTTCCATTCTTCATAGGCATACTTTCCAGTTTCTCTTTCCCACACCCATCCTTTGAGGAACACCACATGGAGGAACTCACAAGATTCCTCCTCTCTCACACTTCAGATCAATGCTTCAACAAAGGCCAACACCATAGAGAAAATTTTCATTTCAAAATTCTTACGTTGGCTCAGTTAGAATTCATGAATTCCTGAGTGAATTCTCATAAGCAATAAAATAGATACTTTTTAACCAAAATATCAAATTAGAAAACTTATCTTACCAAAGTCATTCTACTTTACGTTTCCACTGACTACTATTCACTCTCACTGATGCCAGTGCTTTTCTTCACTTGGAAAAAAAAATCTAATGAGAAGGAAAAAAAATTTATACAATGTATCTTGTATCTTTCTGCAGTTTCTTAAAGCCTCAGCTTATTAGGATTCCTCATTGCCAATTGAAGCCAGATACACAACCCATGTGATCCTATAATAATTTTAGTTTTACAGACATGCTGGCTTGAAAAGCATGCTGTTGCAGAAGTCATTTTCAAACTAAAATCACTCAGTTACAGAAAACATTATTTCATTTTTTTTTAATTAGGGGGAAAGATATAACATGTCATATAACATGCTGTAGAAAAAGACAGTCTGGGCACTGTGGCTCACACCTGTAATCCTAGCACTTCGGGAGGCCGAGGCAGGTGGATCACCTGAGGGCAGGAGTTCGAGCCCAGCCTGGCCAATGTGGCAAAACCCTGTCTCTACTGAAAATACAAAATTAGCTGGCAGGGTGGCACGTGCCTGTAATCCTAGCTACTTGGGAGGCTGAGGCACAAGAATCACTTGAACCCCAGGGACGGAGGTTGCAGTGAGCTGAGATCATGCCACTGCAGTCCAGTCTGGGTGACAGAGTGAGATTCTGTCTCCAAAAGAAAAAAAAGAAAAGAAAGAAAAGAAAAAGAAAAAAACACTAGCTCATTATGGAGTACATGAAATATACTGCTCTTTTCCCATTTATCAATTTTTGCTCACCCAATTTAAAGTTTATAATACTTAAATAGTTTTTCAACAGCACCTATCAGCTTTTGAATACAGTTTTATAATCACATGCAAGGCAATTATATTTTTAATAGTCTCCAACGCTCACTGCAAGTCATTCTCTACTTGTTTCGCCCCTTGTATCCTCATGCCAATTCACCTATTAATCAATTGGACTGCAAATTAAAATTTTTTTTTCAAGAAGGGACTGTGTGGGGTGTATTTTCTGTCTTCTTATAAATATGAAAATGAATTCCTACAGCCTTTGCACATAAACATCACTTTGGGAGAACATGGAATTCTTGAGATACCACCTTGTCTCCTAAAATGGTGTTAGCCTTAAGGGTTGAGAAGTCTGATCCCATCCTATTGCTCATTTCCCTGTGAGTAACCTGTTTATTTCTGTATAAATCCCTGATTCTTTCTTTAATCTGGAAAAATCAAAGCACTTTACAAGGTATGTCTCTGTGTGAGTCTGGTAATTTTAATTCATCTCAGATCTCTTCTTCAGGCAGGAAAGTTTTCTTCTGCCATATGTTTGAACATTGTTTCTAGTATTTTGTTCAATTTCTTCATTGGGAACAAATGAAACCCCTAGATGAGATCTGTGTTGTCTGTCTTCTCGCTGAACATTTTCATCTTAATCCTTTCACTCCTTAGTTTGTCTTCTACTTTACTGGTTTGATTTCTGCAGTCTTCCCTATAGTTACTCTCTTCAGTAGAAGTTTTAATTCTGCTATTATAGTTTTGGTATATTTGCCCTCATTTCTTATTTCAACCTTTGCAAATCTGCCTGCATCCCAATCTGCTTTCTCCTGATGGCCCCTGACTCCCATCTCACAGGGGCTATGCCTTCTCAGTTTTCTTAAGGATACCAAAAATATGTCTACTGAAATAGTCTCTTTCCTGGAGAAATTTATTTTCAAATACACACAGTCTTGCTTCAAGTTTTAATGGAAAAGCTTCTTTTCCCTTATCTTGCAGTATTCTTTTCATAGGTCTCCTTGGGCATTTCTCCACCTATTCACACTGGAAAAGAGAACATTATGTTCAAGCCCGGCACTTGCCAGCGGAGTACTGGTTAAACGGTCTTCATACTCCCTCGCTCTCCTCTTGAGCGCAAGCAAAGCAGGTATAAAGGGTAAACTAGTGAAGAGAGTTCCTACCTATTTACAAAGTCCACAGAGATTTGGCTTGTTCAGGTGTCTGAGCATTGGGTTGGGGTCTGTCCTGCTCCAACTGCTGCGATTTCTGACTGGTAAGAGAAAGACTGGGAGGCAGTCGACGGTCCTGTTTTAGACAGCAGCACATAAAAGACCACATTCCCTCCCAGCATGCGTTGGCCCCTGCCTTATTCTCTCTCTCTGTTATAGTCCTTTTTATTACACAACATCCATTCTAGGATGCAACACACCTCTGCTTGTCTTTAGGCCTAGCTGTCGTCTGGGAGCCATAGTCTCTGAATGGATGTGGAAAGAGAGAAATTGATAGTTTGAGTGGAAGGCGTGACTCTGGATTTGACTTTTGTTGGTGCAGAAGGTAGTTTCTTCCTAGTTGAACTGTTTACTTTTCTGGTCATGGCAGGCCCAGGGTCCTAAAATAGCCAGGGGCAAATGATGAAGGCAAGGTACACTTGTTTTCTATTATCTTTCAGCACCAACTGGGCTTCTCTGGTTCAGCATGTAAGCACATGGTATATAATCTTACGAATATGCTTCTCAATCCATTCCATTGACAGTTACGTTAGTAGACATTCTCTGTGAACCTCAGCATATGGCTTCTCTCTATCTTAAATTTACAGCTTGTTGTACTTCCCTTTTCACGATTTTTATGTAATTTCATGAGCATTTTGGCAAAAAGTTTGAGAAAAGGTATCTCAGTTATTACCTGTTTCCTCCTTTGATGATCTAGAAAGTTTATAAATGAGAATTTTAAATGTTGCTAGCTAGAATGATACAGGTAAACCATAATAGCATATCTATGTTAGGTTTTGAATCCAACACAAAGGGGAGAACAGAGATTTCCTCATGGCGCTCATCGATTCAACAAGTAGAGAAACCATGAAATACACCAATAGCATCCCAATGGCTCATGCTGTATGTGGAGGGGAAAAGACAGCTGCAAGATCCAAGGTGGCCACAGCCTTCCTTCACAGCCACTTGGGGCTAAGAACACTCTCTGAAGTTGAACGTATTATCAATCCGGAATGGGTGAAATCAGCTCATAGCAAAAGTTACTCCTGACATTATAGGGCTTCCTAACTCTACGGCAAAGAGGACAGTTTGTTCACTTCATTGAACCATGAGAAACAAGGCATTTCTTAAATCTAATCAGGAGCCAGGGTGACCCACATATATCCTCAGGTTCAAATGCTGTTAATGTAAATCAATGTATACCCAAATAAATGGCATAGTCTCCTGGATGAGGAAATAATGGAAAACATCATTGGCTTGGAATCTAGGAAAAGGGGGACCACAGAATACAAATTTGTGTATTCTGACACCATCTAAGACAGAGAGCATGTCTTGGCTAGCTGAAACAAGCATTGTCACTCTCTTGGCAGGTACAGTTCTACATTGGAAGTGGGGATTATCACAACTGATGACTCTATTATTCAGATCATCTAGCTCCCTTTTCTCTGAGCCAGTGAGCAACCTCTGGCTTTTCATATAAGGCTTTCCCTCTGTTTAGAACAATATCTCTGCAGAAAGAACATGATTCTATTGCTGAGCAGATAATAGAACCTAAATCTTTAGTGCAGTGTTAATAGCTTAACTCCAGTTACAGCTGTTTGATAGGGCAAAATGAGTCATGCTGTGAACAAAACATTCTGTATCATTTTTGTTTGCCCATCTCTCCCATGTCCAAAGGCCTTCTGTGGTTTCCCACCACCTTCACATTCAATTCCAAGCTTTTGAATCTCTCTCTCAAGATCCTTCTCAAACTTACCCTGCATCACTCCCCAGTGTGGGCTGGCCCACTCTGATGCCATCCCAAATACCCACACTCATTCTCTCCTGTCTCCCTTGGCTCCAGCTGTCTTCTACCTGGGAGAATTCTCTCTTCCTTTCTACAAACCAAAATCTCAGTAGTCCAAAGGCAAGTTCAAGCCCACCCTGCTCTCTGAAAACTCCAGCTCCACTGATTTCTGCATTTCAGATGCACTGCCTAGGATTCTGAGGCCTAAATCTTTCCTGCCGGTCCCAAACTGCCACTGTAAATTCCTGTTGACTTTGCTACCACTCCACTCTCTTCTCTGTTATCTAAGCATAATGAAATTTTGTGATGTAGTGTTTAACTGCTTTGTATATGTCTGGTCTTTCAGAGTTCTAAGCGCAGGGAAATTTCTAACTCCTGTCTCTATTCTCACTTTGCTAATCACAGCGATGATGACAAAGAAGCACCCCAGCATTTTCCCAACTTGAAATGAAATTGAAATCTGTCCACACTGTTAAAATCCAGACCTAGAAGCAATGCTGTGATTAAAAGAATGGGCCCTGGATACAGAGGGAGCTGGGTTTAAACCCCTGCTTAGCTATTTTTATCTACAAACTTAGGGCAAGTGACATAGATTCCCTAAGCCAAGTTTTCTCATCTGTAACATATAGATTTCATAGGGTTTTTGTGATGATGAATGAGATAATGTGATACGTGCTCAATAAATGTTAACTATAATTAATAAGAAGAGTTCCAGGGGATGTCTTCCTTTGAGTCATGCAGCTTTGAGAATGCTGGGATAGCTCTAGGTCAGGAGAAATTGCATAGGATTTTAAGACATCTTGGGATTCTTAAAAAAAAAAAAAAAAAAAAAAAGGAAAGAAAGCATCAAAATTAGCTCCAAGACCAGGACTACAAGTCCTTAGTAATAAGTGGGAGACAAAGATGCTCCTGCCTCAAGGGTGGGGCTGGGAATAAGAGAAAGGGGTAGGCGGAGAAAGTACTGCTCTCAAAAGGCAGAAAACTCCCTGAGACAGAGCCAGAAGCCTGTGCCCTAACCTGGGGCACAGGTCCAGAATCAGCAAGAGAGGTTTTTGGTGAGACTCCAAGTAATACCTTCATATGAAAGGTGTACTAGTTTCAACCTGTTCAAATTTCCTCAATGGAGGGTGTGTAGAACAGGAAGAATAGGCCTGCTTCTAGAAGCATAAAGAGTGGTGCTCACTTACTGGCCAGGCCATTTTTGGTTGGTCAGAAGCTGTGACCTCTGGAGAAACACTGTCTGCTGGGTTCAGAGTCAGCTGAGGCAGCAGAGGAGCAGTAGTGATGGTGGCCATGCAGGGTTAGTTAGAAACTGCAACAGAGACCAGCAAATGGCTGGGTCAAGATCAGCCTTTACTGGCCTTTTAAAATGAGACAGGCCATGAATTAGAACCAATGCAAAACTGGGAGGTAGCTGAGACCACATACACATGTAATTTAAAGCCATATCCTGATTGTCTCCAAGGCTAGTACAGCCTAGAAAACTCTGGCTGTAAATCATTATCCTTACCTGGGAAGCATAGGCAGCAGGACCGGCAGGGGCACAAGCTCAGCTCTCATTTTGTTCCCAGTGCTTTTCCTGTTGGCCTGGGCACCCTCATTTGGATGACTTCCAAAAGACTTGAGCTCATTATACCTCATTTGAAAATTATTTCCCAAACTGCTCAAGGGTATCAACTAATAAGTGTTCAAGGGGTAACCATTAAGTCTTATCACATGTAGGGACAAATATTCTCCGAAGGAAGGATACACTACATTATTCTCAATTAAATCTGGTAACGGACTTAAAGCACAGCCTTGGGGATTAACTTGGTAGGGTGGCTAAACAAAGATTCTTGGCACCCAAGTGTTTGAGTACTAGGAGCATTTCAAAGATTCACATGAACCAGAAATCTGGGTGAGGGGAACAGGGCTGCCTGGAATTTTTGACAGGGTGCTTCAGCTGTGAGGCTAAGTTCAGGTGAGCTGAGGCTAAGACTCAGGAACTGGAAAGGAGGCTCCCTGTTTGTTCTCCTTGAATAAGTCTTTCTCTCACAGTTGAAATCATTCCTTCAGCAGGCCAGGCGCGGTGGCTCACGCCTATAATCCCAGCACTTTGGGGGACCAAGATGGGTGGATCACGACGTCAGGAGATCGAGACCAACCTGGCTAACATGGTGAAACCCCATCTCTACTAAAAATACAAAAACTTAGCAGGGCGTGGCGGCGGGCACCTGTAGTCCCAGCTACTCGGGAGGCTGAGGCAGGAGAATGGTGTGAACTCGGGAGGCGGAGCTTGCAGTGAGCTGAGATCACACCACTGCACTCCAGCCTGGGTGACAAAGCGAGACTCCATCTTAATAATAATAATAAAAATAATAATAATAATAATAAATTCCTTCAGCAATTGAGTCAAAGAAAGAAGTCCCTAGAACACCCAGCATTCTGAAATTTCACAATGATGAGTCTTTGAGTCTTAGTGTAGCTCTTTAACCTTCATTATGCTGGGTCCTATGTCAGTCTTTTGAAGTTGGTAAACTGTGTCCTTCACTTAGGGGAAATATATGCATATTTTTAATTTATAAAGAAAAGAAATTTATTTCTAATAGTTCTAGAGGCTGGAAAGTTCAAGATCAGGCATCACCAGGTTCAGCTGCCTCACAGGTCTGGGGTCTGCCCCTAGGATGGCACCTTGAATGCTGCATCTTCTAGAGAGATGGACAGTGTGTCCTGACATGGCAGAGGCAGAAGGGCAAAAGGAACAAATTCCCTCCTCCAGCCCTTTATAAGGGCATAAAATGGGAAAATATTCTTATATCATTTCTTGGGTAATTTTCTCCTCTTTTTTTTTTCTTTTTCTTTCTTTCTTCTTCTTTTTTCAAACCCTCTTATTATTTGAATCCTGGACTTCCTAGAGCAATCCTCTTGGACTCTTGTCATTTATCTACCATTTTCTATCACTATTGTTTCCTTTGTTGTTATTGTTCCATTTGCTACGAGATTTCTTCAACTTTATTATCTGAACCTTTTCTAAATGGACATATTTTTAAATTTTACTTACCATGTCTTCATTTCCCAAGAATGCCAAATGTTTCGTTAAAAACAGCACTGGGAATTTTATAATGATAAAAGAATAATTCATCAGGAAGACATAAATATTATAAATGCATAGGCATCTAATAACAGTTCCCAAAATACATGAAGTAAAAATTCACAGAATTAAGGGGAGAAATAGATTCCACAATTGTATCAGGTGATTCTAGAACCCCATTAGTAAGCAATTCATAGAAAAACCAGATAAAACATCTACATAAATATTAAAGGTATGCCAATACTATCAATCACTATCTAATTGACATTTATGGAACAAACATCCAGCAACTGCAGAATATGTATTCTATTCAAGTTCACATAATACATTTTCTAAAATAGGCCATATGCTGGACAATAAATCAATAAATTTTAATTAATTGAAATATACAGAGTGCATTTTCTGGCCACAGTGGAATTAAATGAGAAATCAATAACAATATGGCATCTAGAAAACCCATAAATATCTAGAAATTAAACACTTTTAATTCATAAGTCAAGACAAAAATCACAAGGGAAACTAAGAAATGTTTTGAACTGAATGAAAATACAATGTACCAAAATTTGTGGAATTCAGCTAAAATAGCTTTAAAATGCATACAAGATAAAATAGAAAATTTAAAATCTGAGAATGATAAAAATAAGAGCAAAAAATATAAAGATAAGAGCAGAAATAACCAAAATAGACGATAGATAGATAAAAGAGAAAATTACCGCAACCAAAAGCTGTTTTTTGTTTTCTGTTTTGTTTTGAGACGGACGGAGTCTTGCTCTGTCGCCCAGGCAGTGCAGTGGCGCAATCTGGGCTCACTGCAAGCTCCGCCTCCCGGGTTCACACCATTCTCCTGCCTCAGCCTCCCGAGTAGCTGGGACTACAGGCGCCCGCCACCTCGCCCGGCTAGTTTTTTGTATTTTAGTAGAGACGGGGTTTCACCATGTTAGCCAGGATGGTCTCAATCTCCTGACATCGTGATCCGCCCACCTCAGCCTCCCAAAGTGCTGGGATTACAGGCGTGACCCACCGCGCCTGGCCTATCTGTGTTCATTTTCTAAGAATGTTCATTACATTTTTCTATTTTCCACCTGTCCCCTGCATTATCTGTTTTTCCTTTTCGTTGTTATTTAGGTTCCTTTTTTGATATTAAGAGCCATTCTTTTAATTTCTGGTGGTTCTTGGCTGATTGGAAGCCTGTGTATGTGGCAGGGAATGAGCTGCATAATTCCCTTGAATATTTCATAAATTGTTGATCTAGCAGAGATCCAGCTTTTATGCTGGAGGGCTCCTAAATTTCAGTTTCTGCATGCAATTTCTCTTGGGCTTGTCCGTTCCTCTAAAGAGCAACCCTCCAGCCCCCTGCTTCAGGTATATATACCTGGCTGGCAGCATTCCGGGGGTCAATATGGGTAAGAGACCTCACCATTGAGTATGCAGCTCTTCCTTCTTATTTACAGACCCCGACCTCACTATTACTCTACACTCTGTCTGAAAGCCCCAGAACTGAGCCCCTTAGACAACACCTCCTGCAGCGGATATCCGTCTTTTACTATTATGGGGAAGGCCAGTTTTCTTGTTGCCCAGAGTAACAGGGCAGGGGTGGGGGTAGTTTTTGCTAACCCAGTTCTCCTGTTTTCAGCTCTACCCCATCCCTGCCTTCAGAAATACCTGGAGAAATAACTGGAGGGTTCTCCTGCACTAGTTAATTGGCTTTAGCCTACATTCTGCTCTCTCTGTTCTAAGTTAGGGACCACTTCATCTGTCTTCCAGAAATTTATTACCTCGCCTCTGCTGTTTTTTTATTTTATTTTTTCCTTCAACTTTTATGTTTAGGGGTACACGTGCAGGATGTGCAGGTTTGTTACATAGGTAAATGTGTGCCATGGTGGTTTGCTGCACAGGTCATCCCATCACCTAGATATTAAGCCCAGCACCCATTAGCTCTTCTTCCTGATGCTCTCTCTCCCCACACCACCTCCTCTGCTATTTCTTTTGCTGTTCTCGTGCTGGAATATTTTATTCCTTCACTATCTTTAGAGTTGAGTTTTATGTTGGAGTAGAGATAAATATGAGTATAACTGCACTCTTTAAAACCTCAGACCAGTGCAGTGGCTCACACCTGTAATCCCAGCACTTTGGGCGGCCAAGTTAGGAGGATAGCTTGAGCCTAGCAATTGAAAATCAGCCTGGGCAACATAGCGAAACCCCATCTCTGTAACAGATTAGCCACACATGGTAGTGCATGCCTGTAGTCCCACCTACCAGACAGACTGAGGTGGGAGGATTACCTGAGCCCGGGAGGCTAATGCTGCAGGGAGTCATGATCATGCCACTGCACTCCAGTCTGGGCAAAGAAGTAAGACCCTGTCCCCCTAATCACCCCCCAAAAAAAGAAAAGAAAAGAAAAGCTCAGGAAAACATTTTTAACTGTATTTTAATACTGACATGCAAAAAACTATTGTGGGTAAGGACTCAATACATCTTCCATGAAGGCCTACAACGTGTCTGGTAGAGTGCCAGGTGTCGGAGGCACTGGAGCCTGTCTGCAGCGTGCTCACTGGAACTCTTCACTGATACTTGTGTTAAGACAGTTCCTAAGAGGTTCTGGCCTTGCCAATTCTACTTCCTGTTCCGTGCTCTCTAGAGCTTCCCAGGGCCTTTCCTGTGGGTATGTTCTGGGCATTTACAATTGGCTCTCCATATTCATGGGTTCTGAATCCATGGATTTAACCAACTGCAAATTGAAAATTTTCTGGGGAAAAACTCCACAAAGTTCCAGAAAGCAAAACTTGAATTTGCTGTGCACCAAGTACTACACTGAATCCATACAAATTATGTGATGTGTAGGTATTATACGTAATCTAGACATCATTTAAAGCATATGGGAGGATGTGCATAGGTAATATGCAAATACTCTGCCACTTTATTTCACAGACTTGACCAATTCTTGATTTGAAAATAGCATGTCCTTTAGGGCCAGAAAAAGCAAATACTTTCAGTCAGTAGATTAATGCTATTTAGTGAATGACTACCTGAATGAAATTGAGAAAATTCATGTCAAGAAGAGCAAAATATTCTTTTCTAGTGAACCTGGTTAAATGCCATAGGGAAAGTTGTTCTTTTCATGTTTTCAACCTTCCTCAAACCACAGAGTCAAGGAAGGAGTGTATAACTGGAATATGTATAAGTGGCAAATATTTATTTTATTTTTATAACAATCTAGTAAGGGTAGTTAGTACTGTCATACCATATTGTATGGACAAGCAAATGAAGCCACCAAGTGATTCAGTTACTTGCTTAATGTCACATAACAAGTTGTGGCACAGAGAGGATTAGAACTCTCAGCCTCTGGGTTTTTAGTTCATTTCTTCATCTGTGAGTCACCCTTCTCCCTTTCTCTCTCTCCCTTTATCTCTCTCTCTCTCTCTCTCTCTCTCTCACACACACACACACACACACACACACACACACACACACACTTTCTCTCTCTCCCTCCTTTCTTCCCTCCCTTATTTCTTTCTTCCCTTCTCTTTTATTTTGACACTTGATCTTATGGATCTTCAAAATTCAATTTCCAAAGAAGCTTAATCTTATGAACAAATGCAGAATGGCCCAAGACCAAGCCTTTCCTTATCTACAGTTAAAGGGTTCTCATGGAGCAATTCTGGAGGCACATACACTAATACCCAGCAGGAACCCTCACCTCTTGATTACCAGGAACCAGAAAGGTGGGGTCTACCCATTTGATCTCAATGAATAATTGCTGCACAGAAGCCCGGAAGAAGGGGAAAGTCCCAGTACTAAACTCAGGAAGGGCCTGCCTACGCCAGGAGCCAGTTCAAGCAGGCACAAGCAGGAAGCACAGTCTCATCAAAGGAAGAGTTGGGAGCAGGTGAACCATGCCCATATAATTTCTTACCACTTACACAGCATCTCCCCATACATTAACTCATTTGTATTCACAACCCCCTGAGGCAGGTGTTATTGACATCATCCCATTTACAAAAGAGAAGAGGATCTCAATCTCAGCAATGTCACATGACTGGATCACACACTTAGTAAATGGCACAGCCAGGACCAGAGCCAGAGTCCACTCTATCCAATCCCACACTCTTCTCCAACACCTCACAGGAAGAATTAGTCCCACTGCTTTTTAAAAGATGTTTCTTCTCTTCCTTCTTTCTTTCTTTCCTTCCTTCCTTCCTTCTTTCCTTCCTTCTTTCTTTCCTTCCTTCCTCTCTTCCTCCTTCCCTCCCTTCCTGTCTCCCTTCCTAAGGAATTTCTTCTGATACGTTTTATTACAAGAAGAAAAACAGCTAACATTTATTGAGTGCCTGCTGTGTGCTAAGCACCTTACATGGATTTTCTCTTTACTGTTATCTACAATATGAGGGTGAGAAAACTGAGATACTGATAGAGAAGTAACACCAACCAGTTGGCTAGTAACATGTAGACTCTAGGATTTAAACCCAGGCAGTCTGACCTCAGAATCTACTCTCTCCAATTCATCACTATCTTCCATCTCTATTCAAAATGAGCAAAGAAAATTGCTTGATTCTTGCATTGACCAGCAAATTGGTGATAGGCAGAGCTTTTAGGAAAACATAGTTCTCACCTGTTGGAGCCCTCATCAGTAATATGGATGAGCCCTTTCTCTGAGCTAAGTTTTTTATTTTTTAAGGACATCAAAAGACCAGTAACTCCTTTTATTTTCTATTCAGTATAGTGCTAAATGACATTCAGGTATTATTCATATTGGTTTCAGCACTTGACTGGTGAGATTTCTTTAACCTATCCAATGTCTGAACAGTTCTGATCTCTGTTATTGGGAATAGGAACACAAAGGAAGTAGCCTTTAACTTATAGCTAAACTTTATGGACACAATTGGTGGAAGGTTTCAGAGGTGGAAATTTTTTGGCACCTTTTATTACTTCCTCTGGAAGAAATGACTGGCAGTGGTAGCATCTAATCATCATTCTGTTGTCTGATCGTAGGTAAGTTCAATGGTCAAGTACCTTGCTGTAGTCTAAAAGCAAAAATAAAACCACAGGCAACTGTCATTTCTGGGCTGAGAAATTTCTCACAGAAATTCTTTAAATAGCACATGTCTCATTTGTTGTAATAGGTGTCCTTTATCTTTCTGGGAAAGGTATACACAGCTCTCGAGTGGCTTAACTCAAGTACACATGTCTGTAGTCAAAATCTGCTAATCCTATTGGTTTCCCTTGTGAAAGGGAGAAAAGTCATTTTATAGCATGGTGGGTCTTTGGATCTATAAAAGCGAATTTGACCAAGGGGTTTCCACTACCTTCTATGCAAACTATATGTAGGGAAGGACTTGTTTTTTCCTCTCACTCCATCATAAGCCAATACTTCTAATGTTTACAAAATAAATTACTAAACGAAAATGAAAAGGAACATACAGTATACATATCCAGATTTTTAAACATAAAATCATTTTATCTTATTACCACAGTTTTAAAATGTTTAGTTCTCAATCTTTGTTTTGTACTTTTCACAGACCACTAATCAACATCTCCAGGATCTACTCCAGAGGACTACACCTTGAGTAGTTCCAGTTCAGAACATGTACAGGAAACATATCACTTGCTCTTACTAATAATTTAACTGATTTCTTGAAATCAACCTGATGCTTCTATGAAGGTGTTTTAAGATGTGGTGGTCCAAGACCCTTTGCCAGTTTCAAAACTCTACTGATTTTTTAGAAGGCTTTAAACAATATGTATCAAGAGCCATAAAATGTTCACATCCTTGACCCTGTAATTATACTTTTAGGAAACTGCCTTAAGGAAACATTACTTATGCACAGAGGGAGTCAGTAATTAAACTTTTAGGAATCTACTTTATGGAAATAAAAGCACACATGCACAGAAGTGTTCATTGTAGCTTGACTGAAAATAGCCAAAGACTAGAAACAATGCAAAGTCCCTGAATGGGAAGAATGTAGAGCAAATTGTGTTCCATGCTGCTCAGGAAAGCTCCTCTTTCTTACATCCCAGACAAGGTCAAGCTCCCCCAACAGTTCCCTCTCATGGTTCATGCGTGTTTCCTTGACTAAATAAACATCTGTGTAATTATTTAATGTATTTCTAATACAAGGCCCTGTTTCTAATTGTTTTCTCCAACATTTTCCCAACACGTGTTACAATTTCTGGCATATAGCAGCTGTTCAATAAATGTTTGTTGAATGAATAAACACATTGTATATGAATAAATTCTAATGACTTGGAAAGACTTCATGATGTCATATCAAGTGACAAAATTGGGATGCAAGATTGTATTAACGGAAAGAGTAATTAAATAAGGAGTACCATTTTACTTCGTTTAGCAAGAACTTATCAGAACAGTATCAGGAAGGCTAAAAGATTAGCCATAGCCAAAGCTTGTAAATAAAAACGAGAGTCAATAATTTTAAGTCAGCTACATGTGTCAGCTTTTTAAAGGTATAACTGAAACAAGGAGAAAAGCAAAGAGTATGGCTTGGGAAAGGGAAGAGAGAAAGCAGAAATCCCCAGTGACTGTTTTACCTCTGTCCTAGTCAACAGAAAATCTGGTGTTTAACCTAAAGAGGGTTTTGAACAAACCATATAAAGAGGAAATTTCAGTGCCAGATAGGCAAGAGGTTAGTGAGAGAGGGCCTAGTCATTTCAAGTGGCCTCAAGAATCCAGGCCCATGTGAATTGGATTCCAGGGCCTACAGGAATTTCAGAGACACCAGTGGTCATCTTTGAGAGATTAGAAGAATTAGGAAAAATAGCAAATGACTGAGGAGCATGAGGCCTTGTCAGAGAAAGTGATTTTTGCTCTTTGTTGCTACAGAGAACAGAAGTAAAACCAATGGATTTCAGTTATAGGTAAATAGATCTAAGGGTCAACATAAGGGGAAAACTACTGAACTAGCGGCCAGCACCATTCAGCACTTCACTATGCTGCCATGTGAATCTCTGGTGCTCCGTACCCTTTGATAGATACGATGGAGGGATGGGGTTGTTAGTCTAAACAACCTCTGCTATCCCTGCTAATTTGAGGAAGCTCTCATTCTTTCTGGCAGCCCAAGCCACTAAGCCACAGCCTTGCTTCCAGTACCAGTGAGCTTGAGTGTTTTAGTAAGTACCTTCCTTCATTTCCATCACCAGCCCTCTACATAGCTTAAGCAGCTGCAGATGTCTCATCAGTAAGACCAAGAGTACATCATGGCTTGTGAAGCAAAATCCACAGTTGGTCATACTGGAAATGACTGGACACAGTGATTCACACTTTGCTCACCCTAACACCAGTCCAACCAAAATAATCAGGTTGCAGACTAGAACACAGTCCAGGTGCCCTTTCAATTCTTCATTTTCACTTTGCTTATCTTCTAGTTTTCCTAGTTATAAATAATCAAACAGCCAATTGGTTCTGGAATTGCATCACTAATGGTCTGTAGAGATAGTATTGAGGAATTCACTGAATTTAGGAAGACCCAGAAAGGACTGTCTATCAAACTTCAAAGGACTTAATCCATTTAAAATGCAACAAAAACCCTTGGAGATAAAATGCAGCATAGACTAAAGACACTGAACAGCTTGAAGATAAGATACATAATCTCAAAACCTTCCATGGAAGCTGTGAACATGCTATCAGGATCATCTCCCAAAAAATGCAATTTACTGTGAAAATCTAATCAGTCATTGGGCAAACATTTCCCTGGACTGATAAGAGATTGGGGTAGGGGTGAGAGGAGATGGGAAAGGGGCCATGCAAGAAAAAGGGACAGTTAATAACTGGTATTGCTCTCTTGTATCATATCAACACAACTTTCTTCTACTCTTCCAAAATCATTAAAAATGACAACATACAAAGCCAGATAGGTCAAAGAGTGAACCACTGAATTTTGGAAACAAAGGAATCAAGTTCTTCATATGGAATGCAAGTCTGCTTTTTACTTCCTTTATCTGGCCCACATTCCAAGGTGCCTTAAAAAGGTTAATAAACAAACAATCACATCAGAACCCAAGCTGATCACAGAGCAGGCACAGGTTGAGCTCTCAAGATCCTCTTCTACTACCAGGATTGACTAAATATTAATGATTCGGTCCATGTGCTCCCCATTAGTAAACATCCATTCTACGTTAAGGCGTTCATGCAGTAGGTGCTAGGAATGCAGAGACGAAAACACACCGTCACAGCCTCCTAACACATACTTTCTCAAGATGCTCCATGCAACGTGCTTTTTATAAGCCAATCATTTTGCTCTATTGAAAGTTCCCATAAATAATATTCTCTGACCTATTGATTAGACTCTTCACCCAATTACAGTGAAGTGCTACGATGTGACCTGCTCGGTTTCTAATATCTGGAACCTACACCTAACACCTGCATAACTGGAGCATCTTAGAAAGCACAGCTCAGGTGTAATATTTAGGAATGGTGGATGTTCAGGAGGATCATCTGCAGGAAAAAGGGGGGACATTTCTCTAACTCTTTGCCACATCATTAGCTTCAAATGGAAAATAAGATTACAAAGCAAGGACCTGAAATCACAGGGACTTGTGGCTTCCCAGATCTGCTTTATATAAAAATGCTTCATCAACCACAGTGCCCACCCTTCTGTCATTGGTTCGTTTTTCTTTTTGTTTTGTTGTTTTTTTTCTAGTCATCATATACTTGATGGTTTTCAGCTTTTATTTGTCTCTCCATGTTTTCAATGCTCTTTTTAATTTTGTTTTTAACTGACACAATAATTGTACATGTGGATGGGATACATTGTGATGCTTTGATACACGTTTACATTGTGTAATAATCAAATTAGGGGATTTAGCATATTCACCATCTCATACATTTATTATTTCTTTGTGGTGAGAACATTCTAAATTCCCTCTTCTGGCTATTTTGAAACATATAATACAAAATTGTTAACCATAGTCACCCTGCTGTGCACTAGAATATATTCCTTCTGCCTAACTGTAACTTTGGACCCATGGACCAGTCTTTCCTCATTTCCCTCTCTCTTCCTCTCCCTAGCCTCTAGTAACCAACATTCTACTCTAGACTTGCATGAAATCAACTTTTTGATTCCATATAACACTGTGAACATGCAGTATTTATCTTTTGATGCCTGGCTTATTTTACTTAATGTCCTCCAGGGTCACCCATGTTTCTGCAAAGAACAGAATTTCATCCTTTTTTCTGGCTCAGTATTCCATTGTGTATATACGCCACATTTTCCTTATCCATTTCCCATTGATGGACACTTATGTTGATTTCATATCTTGGCTATTGTGAGTAGTGCTGCATAAATGCAGGAGTGGAGATGTCTCTTCAATATACTGATTTCAGTTTTGGAGCATTGCTGGATATGAACAGACACTTCTCAAAAGAAGACATTTATGCAGCCAACAAACATATGAATAAAGCTCATAATCACTGGTCATTAGAGAAATGCCCATCAATGATAGACTGGATAAAGAAAATGTGGCATATGTACACCATGGAATACTATGCATCCATAAAAAAGTATGAGTTCATGTTCCTTGCAGGGACATAGCTGAAGCTAGAAACCATCATTCTCAGCAAACTAACACAAGAACAGAAAACCAAACACCACATGTTCTCACTGGTAAGTGGGAGTTGAACAACGAGAACACATGGACACAGGGAGGGGAACATCACACACGGGGCCTGTCAGGGGGCGAGGGGCTAGGGAAGGGATAGCATTAGGAGAAATACCTAATGTAGGTGACGTGTTGATGAGTGCAGCAAACCACTGTGGCATGTGATACCTATGTAACAATGCTGCACGTTCCACAGAATGTATCCCAGAACTTAAAGTATAATAAAAAATGTTTAAAGAAAAAAGAGAAAATGAAATATTTCCCACAGGATGATGATTCAGCCAGAAACAAACACCCACCCAGAGCCCCCTCAAGCCCAGTGCTTCCTAAGACTTTATCCACGTCCGGATGCAAGGAACTGCTCCTCTCCTTGGATCCTGCAGGCCCCGCCCACCCACTGCCTGAAAATAACAGGGAAATCAGGCACAGGTCCAAGACCTTCTCCTGAATTTTAATCCTTAATCTTCCCCCTGAAGACTAGGCCTCTGCTGACCTTGAACTTCACCTTCCCCCATCTTTGCATCTATTTGGCTCTTAGAGGGAGGCCTGCCCTCGGCAATGGAGAGTTCCAATTCCCCTACCTCTCCCTTTACCGCCTCCTCCCCATGCCAGAATTCTATGCTGTCTCCTCTCATTCCCAGACCTTTGCTTTTCCTCCAAATCTCCTAAATCCTATGACTATTAACCCTGAGTTTGAAGCTGTTCTCTGCCCAGTATTCTCCGCCCAGTATTCTCCTGCTCCTGGACCCTAACCCAAGTCACCTGACTACCGAAAGCAGCTAAGTGACTCATCCAAGATTACACAGATTGATAATGGCAAAACTCAGAGCTAAAAATGCTGCTACAGTGTCGGGGACAGGTTAACAATGATAAGTTTATATTTGAGGAAATAAAAACTGACCGACAAATGCAAGAATTGACAAAACCCATAAATATAGTATCCAAGGTCAAGAAGGTTACAGGCTTTAAAAACTCAGCTCAAGCTATCACCACAATGACAAGAGCAGTCACGGATAATTATTGAAAGATCCATAATGGTGCCTTAAGAAAACCACTTCCTTGGGAACTGCTAGAAGAAGCTAGAACAGTATTGCTCAAATTATGTTCTATGGAAAATTAAATTCTTGGGATGTGAATTAGTATGCCTTGACAAAATAGTTTCATAATCAGGTTAGCTTAGGAGGCATACTCTATATCCCCCTTGGGATTCCCAGTGCATTTAAGTATATTTAATGTCCTAAGAAGTCCTATAGTAAAGAACTTGTTACACTTGATTTAACCTAATCTTTTCTAAATTTACTTGACTACTGCTTGCTGGCTCTTGCTCTCTCTCTCTCTCTCTCTCTCTCTCTCTCTCTCTCTTTCTCTCAACAGATTACCTATTTGTCCTGAGAACACAGTTTGGGAAATTCTGAGCTAGGTTTATTTAACAGGTTTTTAAAAACTCCTGATTCTTTAAATTTGATTATTAGCTAGAATGAACCAAACTACTATCTTTACTCAATTCATGGGATGATCATAAATCCTGTGCCATTAGATTCTCTGACATATGCTCTGCATTGAAATGCATCCTCATTCAGTGCATTCATTTAAAAAAAAATTTATAGGACCTAACAAAAGGAATGGAGGGTAATCACATCATTCTAAGACCCTTCCTTTGCAGTCCTGTAGTCACAACTCCAAAGACTCTGGGTTTTGGAGTAAGAGCTATAACTGCTCAAGAAGATTTCGTGACCAAAAGCACATCTTTCTGAGGAGGCAGAATATCACAGGCCCATAACACCTGAGTGCTGGAAGAGGCACTAGAGGCTGGCAATAGATTCCAACATCTCATAAACCAGGAAGCTGCCAAACCCATAGGCTAAGTAGTGGTGGGGCCGGGATTCGAACCCAGATATTTTGGTTCATCTGCCAGGAAATTTTTCCTGTCCTGGAATTATCTGCTCTTCTCAGAACGGAAGAGCTCAGTCCTCTTCATGCTGAAACCCATCAGCATGAAGGCAAGGCAAAAAGGAAATGCACCAAAATATTAACTGTGGTTGACACTGAAGTGGTAATTTGGTCTTTGTTCTATTTTTTTCTCCGTTGACCAAAATGTCTGCAAAGGACATGCATTGCTTTTATGCCAGAGCAAAGTTATGTTTAAAAAATTTTTTTAAGCCAGAAGGTAAAGTACATACCCTGGAAAGCATCGTGTATGTGGCTCCGCTCCCAGTCGTTGACCAAAATAAGCAGAGCTAATGAAATGCCATGGCATTTCCCTGTGCCAAGGGAGGCATTAGGCTGTGATCAATGAATGACTCACGCAGGCAGCGTGTAGAGGCCTCCCTGCTGAATGCTGGTGGGGCATCAGCTCTCTCTGGTAGGCATTGTGCTGCTGTGGCTTCACCCACCGACTGGCGCAGAGCAGAGCCCTGCTTCATCGACTTTGGTAATTTCCTCTTAAAGCATGTGTCTTGAGTGGGCTTTGAATGGCTCCTCCATGATTTCTAAACTCAACCTAACTGAATATACAACTTTAATTGGAAAAAAATTGCTTGACGTTGCCTTTCTGTATTTATACACCAGCCTCCCACCTAGCAAAAACTGACTGTCTAAAAACAAGCCTAACTGTGTCTAAAAGCAGTACTTTTAGTATTTTAATGCCTATTTTGGAGTCTGAGCAGGTTGTACCTTGTTTACATATAAGGGGTGAGTGTGTCTGTGTGTGTGCACACATATGTGTGTATGTGTGCATGCATGTGTGAAACAAAGCTAATATTTATCAAATCGTTCTCTTTCGGCCCTTCAATTCTAAAGAGAATAATTTGATAATCCCCTCAATCAAACAACATGTATTCCATCACTTCTACAGTATCTATTTACTAAAGTTTCCCAAAAACTGTATATCCACTGTATCTTAAAGTACTCTGAATCTTGGACTATTATCATTCTACTTAAAAGTAGTGGCTGGCCGGGCGCGGTGACTCACGCCTGTAATCCCAGCACTTTGGGAGGCCGAGGTGGGCGGATCACGAGGTCAGGAGATCGAGACAATTCTGGCTAACACGGTGAAACCCCATCTCTACTAAAAATGCAAAAAATTAGCCAGGAGTGGCGGCGGGCGCCTGTAGTCCCAGCTGCTTGGGAGGCTGAGGCAGGAGAATGGTGTGAACCCGGGAGGAAGAGCTTGCAGTGAGCCAAGATTGCACCACTGCACTCCAGCCTGGGCAACTGAGCGAGACTCCGTCTCAAAAAAAAAAAAAAAAAAAAAAAAAAAAAGGTAGCGGCTGAGGGTGTCTTCATGTCCATCATTTCCATCAATACCTCCTCATTTCTCAGTCTTCTCTGCCTGACATTAACCACAGCTCTTTGCTTCACAGCTTCCCAGTTCAGGCTGTTCTTGCTCTTTCCCCTACCCTAACCTGTCCTCCCTCCCATAGTCCCAGAGTATGTGAGGTCCTCCCTGCCAGCCCCCGACTCAAAGCCAAGATCCTCCTCTCTGGTTTTGAATCCATCTCCTATCATTTTATCTCCCCAAGGCCCCTGATGCATTAGTCACCTCTCTTGGACACCACATCTTTAATTCTCTATTTTTTTTCCCCAGCTTTTCCTGTCAGTCTATAAGCTTGTTCAGTTCTCACTCATCTTAAATTACTGCCCCTTAACTTTACATGGTCATGTGGTTATTGCTTTATCTCTCTTGTTCCCTCTTCCTCAGGCTTCTCAGATGATTAGGCTGAACTCACTGTCTCCATTTTCTCAAGTCACATTCCGTTCTCCCTGGAAGCAACCTGGCTCCCACAGTCAAACCACTGAGAGGGTTTCTGCAAAGATTACCAATGATGAGACATCGTCTTCACTTCTCAAAGTACTGGATATCTTCCTTGCCGTTGACCCTAACGACCGCTCATGCTTTGAGACACTCTACTTCTATGCCTTCTAAGACCCTGTTTTCAGCCTTTCCTTCTTGCACTCTGACTGCTCCATCTCAGCCTGTTCCATTGGTCCTTCTTTCTAGATATGCTCCTTAAACATGGAAGTTTCCAATGTTTCATTCTCCACCGTTTTATTCTTGATTCACTTCCCTTTTTATGCTACTCCTTGGGTGATTTAATCCACTTCTGTTTATGCTGATGGCTCCCAAATATACTCTATCCAAGTCGAAGTCCTCCTGTTCTTGAGCTGTAGACTCATTCCAAGTGACTTCTTGATATCCTAACTTAGATGCCCACTGGCACCTCAGTCGATATGCTCCAAATCAAACTTATTATCTCCTCAACATTCCAAACTTACAGCTTCTTCTGCTATTCCTCATGTTAGTTGGAAAACCATCACTAGAGTGACCAACCATCCCTATTTTCCCAGGACTGAAGGGCTTCTGAGGATGTGGAACTCTCAGTCTTAAAACTGTCACAATCCAGGCAAATGGAGATGGTCTCCCTAACCACCATCCACCCATCATTGGGCCTAGAACCTTAGAGCCACCTTTGACTGGGCCCCCTTCATCCTCTTCTTCTATCTGCCTGTCCTGCTAATTTAATTTCCTAGTTATTAAATTCCCATTTTTCTTTCCAACCCTCACTCATGCCCTGACCATCTCTTGCCAGTTTTGTTACCCTAGCTTGCTGAGTATTCTCTCCACTGTCAGTTTTCTTCCCTTTTTGATGTATGCTGTATTCAACTGCTGAAAGAATAATTTTAGAACACCAATGTCACCCCATCTCTGCCCTGCTTAAAGCATTCCATGGGCGTCCCATTGCTTGGGCCACACAAGTTGATATGTCAAAGTCCTCCGTGGGTGTCTTCATCTGTTTTGCATTGCTATAAAGAAATACCCGAGGCTGGGTAGTTTATAAAGAAAAGAGATTTATTTAACTCACCATTCTGCAGGTTGTACAGGAAGAATGGCACAAGCATCTGCTTCTGGTTAAGACCTCAGGAAGATTCCAGTCATGGCAAAAGGAAAAGTGGAGCTGGCATCACATGGTGAGAGAGGAAGTGGGGGAGGTGCCAAGCGATTTTAGACAATTAGTTCTTGCACAAACTAAATAGAGTGAGAGGCCAGGTGTGATGACTCACGCCTGTAACTCCAGTACTTTGGGAGGCTGAGGCAGGCAGATCACTTGGGGTCAGGAGTTCAAGACCAGCCTGGCCAACATGGTGAAACCCCATCTCTACTAAAAAATATACAAAAAAATTAGCCAGGCATGGTGGCACATATCTGAAGTCTCAGCTACTCGGGAGGTTGAGGCAGGAGAATCAGTTGAACCCAAGAGGTATAGGTTGCAGTGAGCTGAGTTCACACCACTGCACTCCAGCCTGGGTAACAGACCGAGACTCTATCATACGTATATACATATATGCATAGAGTGAGAATTCAGTCATTGCTGCTGGGATGACACAAAGCCCTTCATGAGATATCTGTCCCCATGACCCATATACCTCCCACTAGGCCTCACCTCCAACACTGGGGATCAAATTTCAATATGAGATTTGGAGGAACAAATATCAAACTATATCAATGGTCCACCTAACCCTGGCCTCACCTGTGTCATGCATTGAGCTTTATGTAGGTACCTATACTGCTTATCCTCAGCTCTTGCTGTGGCCTTTTCCTGGCATGTCCTATCTCTACCTCATCTCCCTTTGTCACCTGGCGAACTCCTCAAGATTCAACTGAGGTTCAAGACTCAACTTCTCCAGTGCCATTACCTGCAGGAGGTCTTCCATGACATGCCCACTCTGCAGGTGGGTTAGCTGTTACCCAGATCACCCTCCACAGTGCACACAGATGATCTCCTTACAGGTCAGTCTTTTCCTCTGGGCTGCCAAGTTCATAGGGGTACACACAGCATTCTCCTTGCCTCTGTGTCCATAGCATCTAAGACAATGCCTGGCATAAGATAGACCTCAACAAACGTTTGTGGAATTTATCTATGTATTTGAGGTGCAAGCTGGTGGCCAGAAGGTCAAATCCAGCCCCTAGTCATGGTTTGTTTGGCCCACATGATGGCTTTTTATATTTTATATATCAATGTTTAAAAATCATGAGATCTCATACAAAAATCCCAAATTCTGGAATCTCTTGAGAGATCTAAATATCTGGAAACGTTAGGTTCCTATTTTGTGTGGTAGCTGACCTCATGAGAGAGCACCTGTTACCATCTCAGCCCACATCTCACTCAGAGCCTACATCCCTCCTGGACCCTGGCAGGGAGCTGATGGCAGAATCTTTTGACTGAGCTTCATTTGGAGGAGCTTCTAGGCATTTGCTCTTCCTTAAATAGTAAACTAATGGTTTAGAGAGCAACTTCATTGTCCCAGAATGTTTAGGGTGAACAAGAAACCCACACTGACCAAAAAATTCTGGTCTGGTTTTCTGTCTAGATTGCTATCTAATATCTAAATTTGTATGCTGTAATTCCTATCCTCAATTTTTGAAACTCAGAGAATTTTATCTGAAATTTTCTTTCATACATTTTCCCTGAAGAGCTCTAAGAGAAGATGGTAGTGATACTATCATCTTCAAACTAGCACTTTCCTCACTGCTATCTGATTTTATTCTTACCTCTGTGGCAGTAAGTCACAGGGTCTTGACATGAGAGATTCAATTTTATAAGTATATTGAATTTTCGCCACAGGTATGATTGTTTTCACAGAAAACGGACAACAACCACATGCACAAAGACATCTCAAGAGCTTTTTACGTCTTAACTGTTAACAGCTTTATGAATTTTAATGGTTCAGGAAAAGTTTATTTTTCACCACAGGCCCAGATGGAAATCGCTGCCATCAGGAATAGCTGAAATCCCCAGCTGTGATAAAGGAGCAGATTTCTAGGCAGAGGAAATCAGAGTATGACCTACTGGTGCTGCCATCTGTTCCCCTACATGGACCCGAGAGCTGGGGGGTTCCTGTGGGACCCAGGAACCATCAGCTGTGGGTTTGTGTTTTATTGGATTTAATTCAGCCAACGTTCCTGACTTCCAGGCTTCCACAGTCACTCTTGAATGTCTGGCTCTATCAGATACTGCTACGATATGCTTTCTGATAATTTTTAAATTAATAATAAAGTTAATTAAAATTAATTTAATTGAGAGAATTTGGTGACGCTCTTTGGGATCACTACAGATACCACCGAATATACTCAATTCAGGATTTCCGAACAGGGACGTCAGGGCCTCCTCCTATTTCAGATGGCCTTCTCTAGAACAGTGGGCTTTGGAACTGTTCTGCAGCAGCACTGACAGACAAGAGAAGGTGCAGATTAGCCTGATAATCCCATAAGCTGTGATGGGAAAATCCACTGTGCACTGAGATTCCTTTCTCATGGGGTGGAATCTCAAAATCACCACATGCTCACATGCTCTTATGTTGAACTACCCTGAAGACTGATTTTCATGTTTCTCCCCAAGAACCTCCCACTGAAGAATGGCTAAATGCCAGACACTGACTGCCACAGGGAGAGCTTGCCCTTCCCACTATCCCTTTCCCTCTTGCCAAAAACACTGCGGGAAACTCCCTCTGAAGTCATGCATATCTTTTCTGGACTGTGACCCTGCCTGTGCATGACTGTGACCGCCAGCAGCTGGGTACAGCCACTGAGGAGCAGACATCTGCTCTGTGACAACAGCAGAGATGAATCTTTATTTTAATGAAACATGATGGGCTGTGTGATTAAGAGCAGCATCAGGTTTTTCTAAAGGCAGACTCCAGGCACTGTTTGCCTACCCTTGTCCCATTTACCTGGTGCCTGAGACGAGGTGCCACGACTAGTCTGAACAAGCTTTTTGAGGCTTACCAAACTCCTTTTCCTTGGTGGTAACCTTTCTTCATGCATTTTTCAGTGAGAGAGAATGTCAAGATTATACCCACATCAAGCTGGGGGAGGTAACCAGTTCAAAAGTTTCATTTCCTGCCCCAAGTTTTATTGCATAAGTGGGATGGTATTTAGGAGTTTTATTTGAAGAAGAGAGACCCTGGCTTGGCCATGGTTTTTGAACACACCTGTCACATGAATCTGCCTGACCTAACCTGCCCTTGAACTATAGACAGAGCAGTACAAGCCAACCAGTTCCATATGCCATTACTGTAAGCGCTAAATGAGTCTTTTCCTCTTTCCTTGCCAATGGTTCCCTCTTTCCTTGCCAATGGGTAACTAACTTATATTTCAGCATGTATTTCTACCTTGGATTACACAGGAAGATCAGCTTAACAATTGCTTCTCAGACATGCCAACAAATTCATTTCAGCAAACACTTCTTTATCACTGGCTGTGTACTAGACATGAAACCAAGATGAAATAGATGCAGTCCCTCACTGTAAGGAGCTTACAACTTTAATGTATGGAATTAGACACAGGCACACCTAAATATAAATTAGTGGACTGGAACATGAATGCAAATAAATTATCCACAATGCAACCCAGACATAAAAAGCAATGGAAATTTTGCTATAATGGTTCAAGACACATGGAGAATACAGTAAGAATGTCTGCTATCTATATAATTGGAAATCTAGAAGGAGATGATAGAGAGAATGATCAAGAAATAATATTCAAAGAGATAATAACTGAGGATTTCTCAAACATTAGGAATTCCAAAAAATCCCAAATAGATTAAGTACAAGGAAATTTGCAAACAATCCATCATGGTGAAACTGTGAACACCAAAGACAAAGAGATTAACTTAAAAGTATCCAAAGAGAAAAGACATTTTCTACAAAAGAAGAGCAATTAGAACAATACTAGCTTCTCCATGATAGCATTAAGCCAGAAAAGACAGAGGAGTAGTATCTTCAAGACAGTACATAACTGCCAAGCTAGAATCATATGACCTCAAAGCAATAATAAAATAATTTTGGCCATGATAGGGATTTAAAGTTATAAGTAAGGTGCTCTGAGAAAGTTAAGGGAGGAGCATTAATTGTGAATGGATGGTGGTGTTGGGGGTGGGGAATGGAACAGGTGTGAGTAGGATTGAGACAGCTGGGGAGTGAGGAGACAGGACTGCAGCCAGTGATAGGATCCCTTTGTTTAAATGAGGAAAAGGCCCTACCTCAAATCCAATGCAGTTATGCTCAACGTGCCCAGAGTGTAGGCTGTAGGCAAGATGCCAATTCCTCTGGACTCTTCAGCTTGGTGGCCTTACATAAGGCAGAGTCTGCACATTTGTATCTGCTGCCCTGAGGCAGTGCTGCTGCTGCCCAGGAGTATATGAAGGAGCAAAGAAGGAAAATACTATGGCCTCAGAGGAGGGTAGTCCTTCTCTCTCATGTACACACACACACATGCACACACACACACACGGAAGTTGACCTCACCTGCCATCACCATTCAAGGCAGACAGAGCCTTCAAATTGCTTAACAGAGATGAGTCAGGAGTCCAAATTCCCTTGCTCTCTCTCAGTTTTCATCAGCACCACAAGAATGGGCTGGAATTTTACTAAATGCCTGACCATACATATTGCTAACAATGGATTCGTTACAGACTGTCCAGGGAAAACAGGATAGAAAAAAGGTGCTCCGGACGGTGCAGTCTGAGCAAAAGCATAGCCTAGAGGCCCACATGGACATCCTATGGTATGTTCAGGCAATAGAATGCCTCTAATAGCTGCATCCCATAAGTACGATGTCTTCCTGGTGTTCAGGCTTGTGCACTGGACTGTATACAAGAACACTGATTCCTGTGAGTGGAACAGGCAGCACACAGGTAAGCTACATGGGAGCTTCAAGGTTGATAAAGCTCTTCCAGAATACAATCAATGTGGTTTCCAAGGGCATCAGGGACCTATTACAATCCTAAGCCTGAGAAGGTCAAACACCGTTTTACAAGTCCCTCCACATCTCCCTGCACCCCAGAGTGGCCTTGCTGTTGCTCCCCACACCCCTGCAGGCCCACGGCTCATTTATACTTCTCTACTCCATGCCATGGAAATGCAAGGAGTTAGGAGCTGTAAAGGATTCCTTGTGAGTCCTACACCTCTGCCTGCATTTGCCCACTCATGTGGGAACAGAGTATTATAAAGTATTGGAGTCTCCAAGAGCCTTTGAGGTCATTCAGTACTTCCTCACAGTCTGTGTGGAATTTCCTGTACATCTGTGGCCAAAGCTCATCCCCTCCTGCCCAAACTCTCCCAGGACCCAGAGGATCACAGCCTATGTCATCACAATGGATCTTCTCTCCAAGAGGTCAACTCTTATTTCTTCCTATGTCTGTCTTCTCCAAGGAAAAGAGCTTCAGTCTTTCCCTTAAAGGACTGCATCCTAATCATTTTAATATTGTCAGGATTTGGCAAAGTACCTGCACTCACCCCAATCACAGGTTTTATTTCACTGCACTGTAAACCACTTCACCAGTGCCTCACAAGAGTACCTTGAGGGCAAAGACCATTTCTTGTTGATCATTGCCAATATTCACAAGGTCTGGAGTACTATGGCTACATGACAGACATTCACTAAATTACTTCTGAAAGAATAAGTAAAACGACAACCATATTGTCTGGTTTTCAGATCATCCAACTCATCTTTCTTTGGACGTGTGACTGACTTAGAAAAATATGAAAGCAAGAACCCAATACAGGCAACCTCAACTTCCGTGCATGTGTGTGTGTGTGTGTGTGTGTGTGTGTGTGTACACAAGAGAGGACTACCCTCCTCTGGGGCCATAGTATTTTCCTTCTTTGCTCCCTCATATACTCCTGGGCAGCAGCAGTCTCTTATGAATCTTCAAGCTTATCTCTACTTTCTCAGCATTCATAGGGTACATTTTCCCAAAGATGAAAAGGAGAAGCCAGAGCACAGGGAAAACCATCACAGTCACTCCTCTGGTTTATTCTACCACTGCCCCAGCTCAAAACTCTGCTGCAATGTAGATCATGTTTTTTCCAGAAAATGCAAACTTCTTAAGAAAACTGACTATCTTCTACAACTCCTTGCACAGTGCTAGGCATATAACTAATTTCTGCAAGATAGTGTAGAAGCTAAGAATGTGCTCTGCAGCCAGTCATCCTGAGCTTGAATCTTGACTCCATCACTCTCAGCTCTGTGACAGTGCTAAGTACCGAACCTCTAGATGCTTCTGCCTCCTTATTTATGAAATGGAGATAGTGATGTTACCTACCACATAGGGCTTCTGAGAGGGTTGAGAAAATACGTGCAAAATACCTGGTATGTAACATGCTATGTAGTACATGCAAGAAGTATTAGCTGTCATAATAATTTAATAAATATTTATTGAGCTACTTATGGGTAAACACAAAATTACAACATACGACAATTGTGTGCTAGGTACTCACTTTTTCTTACTCATTGAAAGCATTTACAGAGCCTTCTTTGTGCAAACTGCTGAGGGCACAAAGTTGAGTAGCACTTGGGGAGACGATATCACTTGGAAAGGTATTCTTTTCTCACTTTTTCACTATTACATTTGATACTGTAAGGTGTCTCTGATGAGGTGTTAGCAGGTATCAAATCTTTAAGCATCTCCCCTAATCCTTTTGGACCTCAGTTTCCTCAACTGCAAAGCCAGATGGTTTGGCTACTTGATCATCTAGCTTTAACACTATATAACTTTATGAGCATGGAGATTTGATTGTTTTTAAAAAAATTGCCTTTCTGTTTGAGGGGTTTTTCTTCCACCCTTCTTCTCATGGACTAGGAAACATGGGGACTTATTTTTGAGGTCACAAAAGAGGAAAAACCGAGACTCCTCAACCCAGACCCAACCACTGGCTTTGATGACATCAGGAAAGACGTCAGGAGGAATGTTCTCTTCAGACTTGGGAAGCTGGCAGGCGACTCTCCTGGAGGCTGGTGTGCTTGATGTCTCTGAGGGGGGCCCAGTCGCAGCCTCCACAGACCAGGATAGAACAATGAGATGTTTTCATGCCAGGACCTACAGAAGGAACAATTCATCTCTTGCTGCTTCAGGCAATAGTCCAGCTTCTCTTGGCAGGGAGCAAATCTGTGCCAAGATTCACTGAGGTTTTGATGGTCAACTGGATGGCAGCAGACCCTCTCTTTCTTCCTGGGTCCGTTGAACAAATAAAAAAAAATTAATAGTTGATCAAAGTTGAGCCATTTCCAGGCTCCTGAGGCATTTCAATGATCATTATATTACTATTATATCGTCGACTAAGTTTTCAAGTAAAGTGCATTAGGTAGGAGGTGGGGGAAGAACTTAAAACGAACAGCTTTGAGGAGCTGCTTCATCTTGGGCCAGATGGGAATGGACCGGGATATGGGTTCTCTAGACACCAACATCGACAACCAGGAGCTCTCAAGCACACAGATACCTCCACCCCCTATCAGTTGCACAGGGTTTCTTGCTAAAGCAATTTAGAAAAACAACTTAGACATCTGAAGAATAAAACTCTAAGGGTATAGGACTCCATGACTTCTTGCCAGAGCCAAGAAGGAGCTGACTCTCAACCCCACCTGCCATCACCATTCAAGGCAGACAGAGCCTTCAAAGTGCTTAACAGAGATGAGTCAGGAGTCCAAATTCCCTTGCTCTCTCTCAGTTTTCATCAGCACCACAAGAATGGGCTGGAATTTTACTAAATGCTTGACCATACATATTGCTAACAATGGATTCGTTGCAGACTATCCAGGGAAAACAGGATAGAAAAAACTTAATTGCAGTGTAACCCCAGTTTCATATCATGGCAACCCTGTACAAACAACTCTCAGTACAACCTCATGCCAGTTCCCATCTTCACCTCCCAGCCCCAGGGAGTCCTCAAGAGACAAAGCTCAGGAACTAATCTCAGCTTCTGATGGCAACAAAATTACCATGAAGCCTCTTGCCAGTGGGACCAGCACTCACTAGGAAAAACTTAATCTGTTAGATAACCCACTGCCGGGTGTGGTGGCTCATGCCTGTAATCCCAGCACTTTGGGAGGCCGAGGCGGGTGGATCACCTGAGGTCAGGAGTTAGAGACCAGTCTGGCCAACGTGGCAAAACCCTGTCTCAACTCAAAATACAAAAATTAGCCGGCTGTGGTGGCAGGTGCCTGTAATCCCAGCTACTTTGGGAGGCTGAGGCAGGAGAATCGCTTGAACCCGGGAGGCGGAGGTTGCAGTAAGCTGAGATCATGCCATTGCACTCCAGCCTGGGCAACGAGAGAAGAAAAACAAAACAAAACTCACAACTTGCTTGAAAGGGATAATTCATTCTCCCTACCTTCACCCCAAATATACATGCATACATGCAACGTTTTCTGAAAAGGAATCATCTTTGTTCTTTCTCTATGGGCAGAGCTAAGCCTTCTTCTGGCATTCCTGGCAAATGCTCAGGAAACAATGTCCTGGTTGTTTTTTAAAGGAGAGACTACTTCAGAAGGACTTGGGGAGAGAGATCTTCTGTACAGTTTCTCTTGGAAGATGGGGATGGAGGCTGCAGCGAGGCAGGCTGTCAGAGAGATTACGGCACAAAGCCCACATGGGAAAGACCAACTCCTCATCCTATGCATCGTTTGCACCTTCAGCCTGGTCAGGCCCAGAAAGACTGCATATCCAGTGCAAGCTGCTGGAGATGTGGCCTTTGGTTTCATAAAGCACAGGGTTTTTTGTTCATTCGTATTTGGAGGCAAGAGCCTGCGCATTTTCTGGCAGCCATAAACCTTGCCATATGCTGAGAGAGAGAGCGAGGGTTGAATTACATGCTACCTCATCTTTTGGTGTATCACAGCTGAGTCATCCATTTTGACACTCAGAGAATATAAATAGAAAGATCTGGGAGACAGAAATAAGAAATCTATACATCTTGGACTTTTTCAAGTTCTTCTTCTGGCCAGTATGTGCTGTTTTCCTTAGCAGACTTGCCCGTGATGAAACAAAGTCAGAGAAAGAACAGCCTTTGCTCAAACTTTTGAATGTCTTTGATACATTAGATTGGGAAAGACTGTTTGAAAGATAGGGAACAAATATGTTTTATTTCATAGAATTATGTGTGTGTCCTGAGTCAGTAGAGGCAAGAAGGGGGAGAAGCCTATGGATGACGCACGTAAGATTAAAATCCTGCGGGGTTTTTCCCCATCCTGGTGCCTTCACAACCTCAAGTATGGGGAAGCCAGAGTCATGCAGTGATTTCTGCACCAGGAATCTAAGCTCAGAAAGCATCCAGGCATAAGGCCAGGCACTGGTGATTTCTGCTATTTTTGCACTCCATGGTTTCTTGAGAAATGATGCATCATTCTGTTGGTTTTCTTGCTATTCTTCTGAGGTGGAACATAAAGCTTCAACATGTTTTATACCAAAATGAATATACTAAAGAGGTCTGGCATATAGTTACCCTAAAGGGGGCTGCCCAAGAGGAGGAAGAAGTGACCAGCAATGTCTTGTTAGCAGCCATAGACCTGGGAGAGTCAACATGTCAAATATATCAACAAACATTTCCTGAGTAGTCACTAGAATAGCATCCATTTAAAAGGCATAGTTTCTGCCCTGAGGAGCTTACAATATTTGGAGAGGAGGGTAAGAGATAAATACTTAAGCAGAAGATAGTAAAACTAAAGGCAAGTAAGGAAGAGGCTTTCTAGAAGTTTGATAGAGTAAAATTAGAGACAGGAAAACTCACAGGGCCATTTAGACTCAAGAGTAGCCTTCCCTCTGGAGGTCTAATTTAATTGGCACTATCACTGGGCAATTACTAAAATTGTTCATCGAGGGATGGAGTTAAAAACCTTTGAAAAAAGGCGGATAGGAGTACATGTGTATATATGAGAGAAAGAGAGAGAAACAGAATGAGAGAAGAGAAAGGAAAGGAGAGAAGAGAAAGAGAAAGAGAGGAGGAGGGAAGATTAGGGAGGAAAAGAAAGGACAAGAGAGAGTGGAGGGGAGAAGAGATCTCTAACCTACATCGAATCCCCCAGTGCTCAAAACTACTGAGCACGTTCTCCTCTCAGAATTGTTAAAGTCACTGTCATCCATAAATGCTTTTACGATTTCTAAGTATATGAGAAACATTTAATGTGCTTCACAAAACAAGCTAAATAAAAACCATCCTTACACTACGACTGCTGGCACTCCCCTGGGCTGTCTGACGGTATGAAGTTTTGAGCACACACACACATGATAACAAGCCTGCAAGGCTTGCCAAGAACCTTGACTTTTCAGGTCTTTGAATAAAGAAGAGAGCATATTTTTGTATTCATCTCAGTAAACAGATATAAAAGATTAATATGTCATTAAGTAGTATATAATTTTCAGGCATATTTAATGTCACTGCATATTTACAGTAATTTTCAAAGCAATTTTGCATCATTATATTATTCCCACAACAAGATTTTTTAATGTTTTTCTGAAATTGTACAGTTCTAAGAAGAGTTCTATGTACCTTCTTGGAGCTTCATCCCAACATCAATTTAGGAAGAAGGGTAGCTAATGTTAAAACTCGACGTGCATGAGTTTACATTTAGACACCTGTATTCTCTCTGTCCATCTGTCTCTCCCTCTCTCTCACAGATTTGAGACACAGGAACTAAAACTGGACCAAGGCTCCTAGTAAGGATCACAGAATAGAGGAATTTTGGTTCAATTCCCTTCCCAAAAGGCACATAAAAGTTTGAAAGAATGGAACATTTAAAAATTGACAATCCACCTTCTTTAGTGAAAGTAGGATACAGCCCAAAACCTCAGTTTCTGAGGATTGGATGCTAAGCAGAGTGCAAGTGGGACCTAAATGAGGGAAGGCACAAGAATAGCCACAAGCCTCTATAGATTTCTGGTAGGATATGGAGTTCTCCAAAAGGGGTGGCCCAGCAATTGCTTGATGGAAGTGTCAGGGTCTGGAAATGTGGGCAGGGCCGGAAAGCCTCCCTGTGTCCAGTTCCAGGTTGTGAAGCATTTGGCCAGGCTGCCTGTTACTTAGTATACAATGTGTCCACAGGAGGCCTAGCAGAGAGGAGGTCCCGCTCCAGCCACAGAAGGAGCACCAGTGGAGGCTGGGTTTGTAGCAGTGACTCCACACCTGTTGGTAAACATAATTCTCAACCAAAGATGATTCCACATCCCAAGGAGGCATTTGGCAATATCTGAAGATATTTTTATTTGCCACGACAGGTATCAAGTGGGTAGAGGCGTAGAGGCCAAAGATGTTCTAAATATCTAAAAGTTGCAGAACTTTCCCTTGGATTATACAGCCCCAAATCTTAATAGTGCCAGGGTTAGGAAGCTCTCTGATCTTGGACAAATTTCATAACTTTTCTTAGCCTTAATGTCCTCATCTGAAGAATGAGACTAATAAATAGCTTCTTGATTGAGTTGTTAGGCTGATTAATTCAGACACATGATTTATATGAAGCAATACTTTGCACAGTGCTTGACGCATTGTAAGTATTCAATAAATGTTGGCAACTATTGCTTCTCTCTCTCTCTCTCTCTCTCTCTCTCTCTCTCTCTCTGTCTCCCTCTCTCTCTCTCTCTCTCTCTCTTTAAGCAAGTATAAATACATTTGCTTGGCTCTATGGCCTATAGCCCATTCTTGACACTATTCTGCCTTCACAAAGCGCCTTTAGCAAAATTCTCAGTTCTCCAGCACTTTCTAAGAGTGGCCTACCTCACTGGTGATGATTCTTTGAGAAATGTGCTAAACATGTGTGCAGTTATGCACAAGGGAAGTTTAATTCAACTGATTGGTCCAGCACACACTACTCTGATTTTTGGAATTAAGATCATAACCCACCATTTCAGCTTTATGTAACCAAACCAGAATAAAACGCAGGCCAGCTAAACCCTTGGATAATTCATTGTTCTTCGGTGTGTTTCCGGATCATTGAAAATCTAAATGTGTAAGCACCACCATTTCTATTTCAAACATTTGTAGAAAATATTTCCAAGGTGAATTATACATTTCTCTGTATTTTTAACAAGTATATTCAGCAGTTTAAGTTTTCCTTCATGACTCAAGATCATCACTACTAACATCAGTTATCACACATGCTTTACCACAGTGATGGCTTCAGGATTGCTGAAGTTTCTTAGCTCCTTATCCGCATGCTAAATAGATCAAGGGCACTGTGCTTTCTTATCTTTTGTTTACACTAATTAACAAGGGGTTATTTGCCTGCTTAATTCCTTGTTTTAACATTTCTAACTGGCTGTTCCTTCAAACATTAGCATAATGCCAAGGGTGGATCCAAAATTTTAGGGAACCGAAGCTCAAACAATTGTTGGTTGTTGCGGGGAGGGACTCTTTATAAAAAAAAAAGATACAAAATTACAAATACAAAATTAGATACCAAATTGGACAGTGGGCATACTCCTGGAAGACATTCCTACTCTGGTTAAGCTAGCAATAATTCAATAATACACAGAAGTAACTATAAAATATACATATATATTCCAACAAACCCTAATTGACTTCTACTTAGCTATAGCTCAAAAAATGCCTGCAGCCTCTTCATTGCCATCTGACATGAGGTGATATGTGCTGGAGGGCAAGTCAGAGTGGCCGCAGGCAGTCTGAACCAATTGTGATTAAGATATCTTTCCTTTGGAAATTTTACAAAGCCATGTGACCTGGTGAACACATTAGTAGGTCACTTACTGTGGACCTGCCTTCATAGTAGTCTGATGCAGTATTACTCTCTTCTGAACTAAAAACCTAAAGCCAACCTTGACAGAGCTTTATATGAATTAAGAAAGAAAAGGCTCTGAATAAAGACTGACGTACCTCCTTGGAATAAAGCAAAGAGCCTTGCGTGCACAGAATTTGAGACATATGCATAAAATGTCTCTTTGGCTTATCTCTTATTTCTAGCTGTGCTTCACCAGGTGAGGAAAAATGAGCCAATCTCTTAGAGTCATTTTTCCCCAAAAAACACTTTATGTTCCTTTATTGGAGCCAGATTCCTGATCCCTGTACAGTGATGTATTTACTAAACAGAGACCTGTACAGAAATTACATACTATCCATCTAGATAGGTTGTTACACTTTTGCCTATTGGTGGGATAGTTCCATTTATCAAGTTTTATACATCAAAAAGCTTTGAATTTCACCAGATTGTCCATTAATTCTCCTCTGAAAAAGTGGCATTTAATTTCAGCTATTATATTTTAACATTAAAAAGCTTACACATTACACTTCTTCTCTGCACAATGGCATTGAGCAGACAGAGCTGAGTCCATTACCCCACCCAGATTTATACAGTCATATTTGAGAACTTTACACCAGAGAGCTGGGACAGTCACTCCTAATTAACACAGACTTCTTACTCTGAGAGCCTATCTTCTTGGCCACATTTTACATAGCCAATGAAGACATGCCAGCAACTATCCCATATATAACTTGGCATTAAAGCACCAGGTCTATCTGATGGTGGTGGCAAGCACTATTACTTTATATCCTGGTGAAAGGTGAATTTTAAAAACTGCCACCTGGAGATTAAAAGTCAAGGGCACAACGTACTCAGAACTGAGTATTGAGCATTCTGGTATCCCAAATGATGTGAATACTATCAGAAACCAATGGCGAATTGTACCCATGTTTCCCAGGTAGGGAGATATTAATAGATTGATTCAACTCCCATTACTAAATCCACATAGCCCTGAGGTTTTCCTGCAAAGTGTGTATCAAAAAATATGAAGTTAGGGTGACAAAGTTTGACAGTGATGTTATACAAGTCAAACTTGGAAGGTCATAGTAAGCATATCTATGCTGAGAGAAAAGCATCAAATCCTTTGTGTACACATTTAGTTTTATCGTAACAAAGCAACTTGTACACTTTTAACCTTTAAAACTGAGCATCATCTTTCCTTTCCAGTGAAACAAAAGAAAATTTAAAATAAACAGGAACAAAATTACAATAGAGAATGTCAATTCCAAATAAGATCCTACAGGTTCTGTTGATTCTCCCATTGAGTGGCAGGGCTCAAGCCATCATTAGGAGAGAATTTATTTTAAAAGTGTCATCTTAAACTGTAAGGATGTCTGTCAAATATCACAGTTGAACATGCCAGAGGAGAAGCCATGCTGTCAAAATGCCCACTTAACCCGCCCAAACATCTCACCCTTTGCTGACCTTCTATAACTCCATTTTTTAAAGCTTTTTTGTCTTTTTTTAAACAAAATAAAGTAGACAGATGCATGTTGGGAAATGCTAACTGTGCATATTCACATAGAGACACAGTGTACTCTCTGAGCCCAATGTACAGAGAAAGGAGAAAAGAAGCTAGAATTCTGTGCACTGCTACACAGCGACCTCGCACCTTCCAGCTTCCAGCAGAGCAAAGGGAACAGATTTTTCTTTTTTCCCTCAGAGCTCAATGGTGTTGATTCTGTACAGTTTCTGTTCAGACAGGAAGGGATGAAAATGAATTTCCAACAGAAAGGGGTAGAGACACTTTTTCCATTGTATTCTGCTCAAGGTATTTCTCCCAAAATAAGTTGAGAACCATGGTGTAGAGAAAAGAGTCCACAAGAACCGGGCGATTGAGCACAAGAGGGGAAAAAAAGGGTAAACGGAAAACTGCAACTTGCTCCCAGGGATTGGAGAAAATTTTTTAAAAAAGAAGGTTGGGGCCAGGTGCAGTGGCTCACGCCTGTAATTCCAGCACTTTGAGAGGCTGAGGTGAGCGGATCACAAGGTCAGGAGATCGAGACCATCCTGGCCAACATGGTGAAACCCTGTCTCTACTAAAAACACAAAAAATTAGCTGGGTGTGGTGGCACTCGCCTGTAGTCCCAGCTACTTGGGTGGCTGAGGCAGGAGAATTGCTTGAACCTGGGAGGCAGAGGTTGCAGTGAGCCAAGATCACACCACTGCACTCCAGCCAGGGTGACAGAGTGAGACTTCATCTCAAAAGGAGATAGAATCTTTGCAGGGACATGGATGAAGCTGGAAACTGTCATTCTCAGCAAACTATCACAAGGACAGATAACCAAACACTGCATGTTCTCACTCATAGGTAGGAGTTGAACAATGAGAACACATGGAAACAGAGCAGGGAACATCACACACCGGGGCCTGTCGAGGGGTGGGGGGCTGGGGGAGGGATAGCATTAGGAAAAATACCTAATGTAAATGACAAGTTGAGGGGTGCAGCAAACCAGCATGGCACATGTATACCTATGTAACAAACCTGCATATTGTGCACATGGACCCTACAACTTAAAGTATAATAATTTAAAAAAAGAAGGTTGGAATCTATCAGTATTCTGTTAGTCATCTTCTCCTTCATCCTCCTCTCCCTCCCCTTCATCATCTTCATCTTCTTCACCTTCATCCTCATCCCCTTCTTCATCAATACCTTCTAATCCTTCCTCCTCTTCTTCATCATCATCATCTTCTCCTTCTCCTTCTTCATCTTCATCATCATCTTCTCCTTCTCCTTCTTCATCATCCATATTGGGAACTAAGTTGTACTGTAAAAGGTTTGGCCAAATATCATCTTTGATGACCTCTCCTAACTCTTTAGGCCCTGCATCAGAATGGTCAGTAAACCAGGTAAAGAAGCTCTCTAATTCTGCATGCTGCTGCTTCCTGCTGGCTTTATTCTGCGTTTAACTTGAAGTTTTGTCAAATGCTTTCCAGATTTCCATTTGATTTCAGTGGACTTTGAAGATGGATCACCCCTCTCACTCAGAGGAAATTCTTTGGGGAGAATTTTATTTCCAAAGTAAGAATTTTCATCAAAATAAAAATCTATTTGGCAATTTGATTTAATGTCATCAAATTCCATCACTTCAACTATGGTCAAATAATGCAGTGGCTCTTCATCCTCCTCCCCAAGGAGTGCAGACACTTTGGGATGGTTGACAAATGTTGTTACCCAAAAATCTGGGATTTTGGCACTCAATTCTGACCTCTTCTGAGAAAATTATTTACAGAGTTTGTTATATTTCTGTTCTACTTTCAAAATTTCCTCACTGGTTTATTCATTAAGTCTGTCTATTTCATTTTGTACTTTATCAATGTGTTCAACTGCTTCTTGCTCTTCTTTTTCTCCTTTCTTTGGCAAGCCTGCAGAGGTCGATGTCTTCTCTGGCCTCAGGGCAAGAGGTGGTCTTGGTTTCTTCATTTGAGGCAGGAGTGGAGACAGGTGCTTGGGGGCCATGTGGCTAAGGTAGTCCAAGAATCAGATCACCGGTCTCCTCGCTCATCAGGAAGCAGGCAAAATACTCAGAGTCATTTTTTAAGAGCATTTTCTTAGTATGAATAGTCTTCTTTAGTTGACACTTAATAATTGTAAATATTTATGGAGTACAGTATGATATTTCAACATCTGTGTACAATGCATAATGATCAAATCAAGGTAATTAGTGTCACCTCAAACATTTATTGTGTTGAGAACATTCAAAGTTCTCTCTTGTAGCCATCAAAAATATCAAATAAATAATAACTATAGTTACCCTACAGTGCTATAGAACACTAGAACTTACTCCTCTTATCTAGCTGTCATTTCGTATTGGTTAAAAAAACCTTTCCTTATCTCCCCTTTCCTCTACCCTTCCCAGGTTCTAGTTAGCACTATTTAGTAATAGTTTTGAATATGATTTAAGTTAAAGTAAACATGATCGTTTGTAGTTCGTACTGTTTTCAGTAGTAAAAATTCAAGACTTGGACTCTTAAGGTGTCTAATAAAAAGCAAATGTTTACTTGTACTTCCCTTTGTTCCTCTTTACCAGCTATTTCTTTTTAATATTTACACTTTGTTTCTTTCTTTTTTTTTTTTTAAATAGAGATGGGGTTTCGCCATGTTGCCCAGGCTAGTCTTGAACTCTTGGGCTCAAGTGATCCTCCCACCTCAGCCTTCCAAAGTGCTAGGATTATAGGCATGAGTCACTATGCCCAGCCTGATTTTTAAATTTTGAAATAATTCTGGACTTAGAGAAAAGTTGCAAAGTTCAGAGATCTCTGATATCCTTTACCCAGTTTTCCTGACCACATCTTATATAGTCTTAGTAAGATGATCAAAATCAGGAAATTAACATTGATACAATACCACTAACTAATCCGTAGACCCTACTGAAATAATTTTGCCAGTTTCTCTACTAATGTCTTTTTTACTGGTACGATCCAGGATTCCACGTTGTATTCGGTTGTCATGAGTCCTAAGTGTTCTCCAATTTGTGACAGCACCTTACTCTTTTTTGTCTCCTACAACAGTGACAGTTTTGAAGCCTACTAGCCAGTTATTTTGAAAAATCTCCCTAGATTTTGATCGATAATTTCTCGTAATTATACTTTTTTGCAAGAATAACATAGAGGAGATGTTGTGCCCTTCCCAGTGTCCCATATCAAGAGATATACAATATTAGGTGATATTAACTTTGATGACTTGGGTAAGGTGATGCACACCAGGTTTTCTACCAAAAGACATTTTTTTTTCCCTTTGTAATCATTAGGAGAGAAAATCTAAGACTATGCAAATAGTCTTATTTCTTATATTTTTGCTCATTAATTTCAGTGCCCAATGATGGTTCTTATCTAAACAGTTATTGCTATTTGCCTAAGAATAATTTTTATTTAAATAATTTCTTCTACATTTATTAATCAGAATCCTACTGTAAGAAAGAATTGTCCTTTCTCACCCTCTTAATTATTCATTCAATTACTTATATCAATTTAGAGCCATAGATACTTAATTTTTTGAGTATGATCCATTATTACAATTTTTTAATTGTTGTTGCTCAAGTTGTTCCTATTTTTACTACAAAAGGAACCCCTTCAAGTTTCTTACATTCTTCCAGCACGTCCCCATCAGTTTTTGAGTACTTCCTTACCTTCTGGCACCACAAGATGTTCCAGACTATTCTTATCACTTCACTGGCTCAATCCTGGAGTCAACCAATTCTACAAGGAACTCTGGTTCATTTCATTGAAGAATGGCATTTAATAACCAAAATATAGATGCTAGACGTGCTCATTGCTAGTGGGATGTCATGAGGTACAGGAAATATGTGTCTGTATATTACATATGTATATATACATCTATATTTACTTCTTTATGCCATCTGTGTACATAATAAAAATCATGAGTTTATGCTGATACCTCCTATTCTAACACTATAGGGTTTGTTCTAGCTTCCTCCCCTTCCTTAGTTTTAACTTATTTCTTCTACTTGAAAATGTGGCTCGGCCGGGCGCGGCTCAGCCGCTGAATCCCAGCACTTTGCGGAGCCGAGGCGGCGCGGATCACGAGGTCAGGAGGTCGCAGACCATCCTGGCTAACACAGCTGAATCCCGTCTCACTTATAAAATACAAAAAATTAGCGGGCCGAGATGCGCGCCGGCCCCGCCTGTATTCCCAGCTACTCGGCGAGCTGAGCAGGGAGAATCAGCCAACCCGTGCAACCCGGGAGCGTGAGCTTGCAGTGAGCTGCGATCCGGCCACTGCACTCCAGCCTGGGCGACAGAGCGATACTCCATCTCAAAAAAAAAAAAAAAAAAAAAAAAGAGAAAAGCAAAAAGAAAAATGTGGCTCTCATATATTCATAATGTTTTTATCTATTTGTTCAGTTCTAGTAGATATGTAGCTTCAGAATTTCTAAAGCATATCCCCATGAGTATTTACCAAATAGATTAAGATATTTGCATACTGTTTGTTTTATAATACTTGTGTACAGTAGTCTTTAGTGCTATAGTATATAGTCAAAATACTATTTCCAACGCTACTTTTCTTACTGTTGTGTTCTATTTGGGGTTCCCTCAGCATCTGCATTGAATGTAATTAATTATAATGGGAGAGGGGGACATTCCCATAGTTCTAAGCGTCAGAGCTATATAGTAAAGGCATATTCAGAAAAGTGCTGCTCTGCTCATACCTTGCTCCTACCACTCTGTTCTTATTTCCCATTCTTTCCACCCTGTTTCCATCTACCCACTGTAGGTAACCAATCTCATTACCCCTGGCTTATTTTTTCTGTATATATTCCCTGTCGGGTTAGCAAAAATTAATAAATTTTACAATACATTCCATTAGTGAAGCTGTATGTAAATAGGCATAGCATACTTAGGCAAATGAGCAGATATGTGTATATGCTTTTAGTATTCCATTTTTTTCTTACATCAAGCATAGTATACTATACATATTCTTTGCATTTTACTTTTTTCACTTAAAAGTATGTCCTGGAAAATCACTACCTATTATTTTAGGAGACTTTCCTCATTTTTTTTTTCTTTACAGGTACATAGTACTCCATGTATCAATGAGCCATGGTTTTATTCAATCATTCTTCTATCTGTAGGCATTTAGATTGATTCCAATATTTTGCAATTACAAATGATGCTTCAATGAACAATCTTGTATATATGTACTGTCACATCATTGGAAGTAAATTTTCGGCTAGATTTCTAAAATGAGATTTCTGAGTCAAACAGTAAACGTACATGTAGCTTTGTAAAGTAATGCCAAATTTCACTTTTAAAAGGTTGTACCAGCTTGACATCCTACCAGCAATGCATGTAACAGAATATGTTGTAAAATTTATTAATTTTTGCCAGCCTGACAGGCAAGAAATAGTATCTCAGTGTTGTTTTAATTGTATTCCTCTAATTATGAGTGAGTGTGAACAAGTTTCATGTTTAAGGGCCATCTCTATTTCATTTGTTGTGAATTGTCTGCTCACGAAAGCAAAGCCAGCAACAGAAACAGAAAGGAAACTTTCACATCAGGCTCCCAGGATAGGCCCTGTCCCCTGGATTGAGCTCCACGGAGACCTTAGACTTGCCCACTTTCCCAGCCCTATTCATATACCCAACACCCAGGGCAGACAGAATTCTATTCCTCCCAGAGGCTGTCCGTGACCGCAATACCGCAGTTTGGTTGGTGTCTTAACCAAGCTCAACGATCTGAGTATTCAAGGTTATGGTTATTTTTAGGTTTCCTGTGACAATAAAGATCATTTTCTGCAGATGCTTAAAAGTAAGCCCTGTGTTTGGTGTAGAAATCACGAAGTTAACAATTAACATGGGCCCTGGGTATCTTCACATTTGAGTGTCAGGCATTGGGCCTCATGTTTCATACTGGGAAAAGTCAGTCAACTCACCATTTGGCAAAGGTCAAAGCAGGGGACTGACCTTATGACTGACGATTCTGTGTTCCAGATCATTGTGAATTCCTCTACCTCTGTTTGCAAAAGAAAACGGGGAATTTTCCTGAGTTTCAGTTGAATTAATCACATTTAACAGCTCTTCAGAGGAAAAACAAATCAATCTTGTAAATTACAAGTACTGCCAGGGGAGCCTTACATTAGACATCATTTCCGTGTATATGGTCAGGCCATAAATGAAGCTGGATTTGATCCATTGAGGTTGAACCGTCACCAAAGGCAACATTTCCACTACTCTCTATCTTTTCAATACTGTAAATAAAGAACTGGATCAATTTGAACAATACAGTCATTACTGTATCTTAATTCAATGTTTTCCGCTATTAATACATCTTGTCTTCTTTTGATTCTCTAACTCAAAAGAGCTTGTCGTTATGTGTTATTTGTTTCATTTAGCACCATTATCAAATTAAATAAGGAAGTATCTTCCTTTGCTTGTAGTCTCCAGGGCTGGAAGGGAAGTAATGCAGTAACTGTACAAGCCTTATTTAGCTCACACAGCTCAATGGCACCCTTGCAAAGTGGATGACTTTAAAAGGGGTACTTTCTCTCCACATCAGCAATCTCATCAAGAACTCTTTTAGCCTGACACCTAAAAGCTATTCTACTTGCATATGACCTCTATTTGTTAGTTACGTGGGATTAAGAAAAATTGACCTATCCTTAGGGTCTCCTTTACCCTAAAGTGCTCGTAAATTCATCTGTAATTTGGAAAAAATAAACAAAGGGAAAATAGCTAAGGGGAGTCTATCACCAACTTCAGGTAAAATTCAAGGTCTCATTTGTATTATCAGCTCTATTTCTGTAGACCTGAATCTATGAGGTTTCAGTTACGAACCACGAACTATAAACTCAAGTTCACTTTCACTGCAACCTTGGTTAAGAAAGAGGTGCTATCAATGCAGGCATTAATCATCTCAAGAACATTCAGAGTATGAAACGGTTTCCCTGACTTTGATGTAAACAAAAATGTTTCAAACTTTTCCCTTTCTGTACCGGGTAGTATTGTGGGTGACTTTTCTGCAGTGTTTTTAGGAGAGAGAGAATGAGTTGAAAACATACCAATTTGCATGTTTCATGGAAAACAATTTCTGGTAGAGCCACTGGCATACTAAAATTGCTCAATACCGAGTGAAATAGGGAGTTGATTTTGGAAGAACTTCCAGCTTGGGTGACTAGTTTCCTATTTGCAAACTTTGAAAGTCTCTTATCGGGGCAACGGCTTAACCATTAATAAGAAAAACACAGGCCCCTTCTCTAATTCTACAATTCCCTTGTTGAATTTGGCCAACCACAGGTATGATGGCTCGCTACCCATTGAGCCATTTTGACACTCTTCTGGGTTATATGTAGAAAACAATAACCTCAGTTGTCTAAAAAAAGAGAGAGACTTTAAAAGTCAGCATATACGTATCCTCATACACACACACACACACACACAATCTTCTGCATACATACATACTCCATACATGAATTGCAATGTCCTTACTAACATAATAAACATCCCTTTCAGTTCTTCTGTCTTTAGTGGTTCCCACTTCAGAGCCACACCACAGATTCTTTGTGCCCTGAGTCCACAAGAAGCATCCCAAGCATTCTTGCAAGCCCTGTGGCTTGGCTCATGCAACTGGGAATAAAAGATCCCTTGAATACAAATGGCAATGCTCATGCTAGCAGCTGACACCCGAGGGTAGCAAACACCATGCAGTTCATGTTTTGTACTGCTGCTTTTTGTTCTGAGTGAAAGATGAGAGATATATTCTCACTGGGGAATTCTCTGGTTCTGATTTATGATGGTGGGGGAGGAAGAACAGAGGTTTTTTTTTTTTTTTTTATGATTCCCTGTGGCATGCAGAGTTTGACCTAGACTTTTTAATTACCAGGAACACATGAACTTCCACCCCAGATTATGCCTAAACTTTTAAAATAAAGGAATTTTAAAAACCCTCCAATTTGCATGGAGCTACTACTTTCAGCTTTCAAAATCCTGTAATGTGTGTTGTTAACAGCAGTGGGTTAGATCTTCTGCTATTAGTGGAGGCCAGAAAAGAATACTTTGGGAAAGGTCAGCAGTGCTTAACTGGAGCTGAAGGAAGTGAGCAACTATATTTAAAGACCTAGGATGGAGTATGGTTTCACTTTCCACACAAAGAACTCTTTCTTTCAGCTTTTAACATTGAGGTGGATAAATTCTGAAAACTTACAGAGGGATTTGTTGTTGACTTGTAAATCCAAACTTACATGTCATGAATTTCATTACTCTACCTCTCATTCCCTGGAACAGCCCATGGCATTGAACATCTTTTTCCTGGCATAATCACATGGAACACAAAGCCTCTACTGAGTATTATGGAACGAAAGAATGGATGCTGAATTCAATTTTATTTCTTTTTCTTTCTTCTTGAGCTTCGTGCATTGAAAGTGGGCATACGTCCTCAGGAAGTTAAGTGCCTAAGGATGTTACTAGTGATGTAGACACAACTTTTCACCCCAAGGTGGTGGGTATATATCTAGACTGAGTCAGGGCAATCAAGAGGAAATTGATGACGAGTTGTGTGTTTTCTGTGAGAAGAATTTCTCCCCATTGTTACTATTCAACATCCTTACACTATCTCAAAGTCCCACAAGTGAAAGGCAACTGAGAGACAAGTAATCTAACTTCCTCATTTTATAAATGTTAAAAAATAAGATGGGGAAAAGATACATGACTTGCCCAAGGTCATAGAGGTAGTAATATCAAAGCCGGGACTTTGTCAAGTTTTCCTCACTCCTGTCCAGTGCTTGGTCTCTTTTAAAAGCCCACAACACTTAATTGAATGTTAAATGGGGGAAATGGATCGTTCTTTCCAATGCATGAGATGTCCTTAGCCACATAAAAGTTGTTTACTTAGGGAGCCATCATACCTGTGGTCCACTAAGTTCAACGAGGGAATTGCAGAATTAGAGAAGAAAATGGTTGGGTAAATATGTGGATAATGGGCTAGAGGGTAACAGAAAAAAAACTTCATAACTACCCAGGTGAAACTGTTTTTGAATGGCTAGGCTGCACATTAGAATCACCTGGGGGACAGTTCTGATTATCTATTGCTGCATAACAAACCACAACAAAATTTAGTAGCTGAAAACAACAGCTATTTCATGAGAGCTCACAATTTTGAAAAACAGGAATTGGAGCAAATCTTAACCAGGTGATTTTTCTGCTCCTTGTGGTGTCAATTGTGATTACTCGATGGCATTTAGCTGGCAGCTGAACTGGTTTGGAGAATCAAAGATGACTTCACTCACATGCTTTATTCACATACTTGCTGCCTTGATCGGAACAAATGAAAATCTGGGCTTACCTGTTTTTTTTCCTTTCCTTCCCTCTCCCTTTCCCTTTCCCTTTCCTTTCTTCTCTCTCTCTCTCTCTCCCCCTCCCTCTCCCTCCACCCTCTATCTCCCCCTTTGTCTCTCCCCATCTCTGTCTCCACGTAGCCTCAGGGAATATCTTCATATATGTCAAAGATAGCTTGAGACTCAAGAAACTGATAGAAACTGCCACTCTTTTTAAAGACCAGGCTTAGTATTACTTCTGCCACTCTCTATTGGCAAAAGCAGTCAGGCAGCCCAGACCCACAAGGATTGGAAATAAATCCCACCTCCTAGTGGGAGAGGTATCAAAGAATTTGTAGCCATCTTTAATCTGCTGTAGCCCATCCTCTAGCCACTAATTATTCCTATTCCTCCCACATTCAAAGTTCACTCACTCTCTCCTACAACCCCCAAGATTCTTATCTCATTACAGCAACAGGCTCAGACTGAAGGTCCAGGATCTCATCTTCTAAATCATGCCTGGTGCATATGAAGCTATCAGGTATGTTTCTTTGAATACAGTTCCTCTTCATCTGAAGACTTGTAATCTGGAGACTGGAGTTGTCTGGCCCATACACCCAACATATAACGACCACACTGAGATCACTGCAGTAGACACTCAAGTTCAAAAGTGGGAGGGGCACAACGAGAATCCCAGAAGTCACTTGTACATGGCAATTCTGAAATAGTTGGGCACATGACACCAGTTCCTTGATTCAAGTCCTGGTTTAATCGAGTCTGGGGGGCAGCCTGGGCTCTGAGAGGGTTTATCAGCTCCCCAGGTGATTCTAATGCATAGTCAGGGTTGAATCACCGACCTAGGAAGTTCACCTGGCACCTCTAATGTTCACAAGAAAAGGAAAATACTCACTTGAAAAGTTTGAGTATGTCCGAAAGTGTGTTATCATTTCACATTGGATCTTTTTGAAAATATAGATTCTTCTCATAGCCCAGACTTACTCAACCCGAACTCCTTTTAACAAGCCCCACCTCCCAAAGTGATTCCCATGCCACAAAAGTTCACATCCACTGGATTTACTTCTTTGTAAAATTTAGTTATATTTTGTGAGTTTTTAAAGCATGTGGTAGTATGGTACATCCATTGTTTGCTGGCCAGTGTTCAACAACCAGCTCTTTCGGGAAGAAAAATCTTTGATGTATAGTGGGTGCCAATTTCTATGGTGTAGATACTCCCAACCATGACTGCTTTCAAGTTCAGCACAATATCAGAAAGCTTGCAAAATTCCTGAAAATGTACAATTACCTTTCATAAGACAGCACAAGCTAACAAGTATACCACTGTATGCTCGCTTATGTTCACATCTCTATATGAAGCGAGAAACACAGGAACAGCATCTTTGAAGAAAGGCTATCCTAGGTGAAAATCCTAATTCTGCAACTTACAGCCAACATGTGAACCATGACAAATTTGTTTTCTTCTCTAAGTCTCAATGTTTGCATAAGTAAAATGGGGATGACAATACTAGTACCACTTCAGGGGTTAAGTTTTCCCGTTTCTTTTCAATCACATATTCCCAAAGTTCTATGTGCTTCCCCTCCCATAAGGTTCTTCATACATTCATAATTTAATTGTCTGCCTTCCTCAAATGCCTGAGCTACGGGAAGCCAAATTGTTCCTCTTTCTTTTGGACCCATATGCCCAGTGATGAGCAAAGTGACTGGCATATGCCAAATAAAATAACGTATGCGCTCCACTCCCTCCTCCTGCATGCATGGCAGACAACAGTAACAGGTCATGACACTTGTTTACAAGAGGATAAATAATTTGAGGAAAAGGTGCTCTAGGGAACCTCCCCACAGTTGGAACTAGCCCATGAGATAAACCGATTTTCCACTTTGCTCTAAGTTCTGCTAATAAAAGGTCCTGAGCCTCAAGGAAAAAAATAATATACCAACTAGGTCTCAGAAAGCATTTATTTTAACTTTCCTAATTTAAAAAAAAGTTTTACCATTTGAATAGGACTTAAGACTCTCATATCTGATGAGGAGGGGAGAAAAGAAAGTTAAAGAAAAATTGGTAACTGTTCCATTCTCCAGTAGGCTAATTCCAATCCAGATCCTATTTTCTTGAGATCATTTTGGATTCAGGCAAATTCCACTCTGTCTGCTCTAAGCTAATGCAGTGGGGGTGAAACAACAGGAGGCCAAGCCAGGGGTCAGACCCCATCCCATTCCTGACAACAGCCTGTGAGCCAGGGTCCTCACTGCCACTTCAAGGTCTAATAAGGAAAGTAACAGAGAAGCTTGGAGTTCAAGAGAAAGTTCTCCACACTAAGTGAGCCCTCTCTGAGAGAACAAGAAAGGTCTTAAACTCTGGACTCTCTGTTCCACTCCTCTCATCTCACGGTACCTGCCATCTCTTATCCTACTTAGTGTAGCTTATCTGTATTCTAGGTTATATATTACTTGCGTATTCGTTCAGCAAATATTTATTAAGTCCAAATTGTCTACGCATTGAGTAAATAAAGTGCAGAAATATATATAGTCTTCTCTTTGAGAAGTTTGCCATCCACTTACAAAAATAGAGTGTATGTAAAACAAACTATAGAACAAGGTAGAAAGTCATGTGTTGTAAGTGAACATAGACAAAAGCAGAGACTTCTGAGAGAGCAGGATCTAATTCAAGGAGGGAGTGGGGCTTGCAGGTGGATGGGAAGGACACACAGACGCAGGCACAGCCAGAGAGTGCGAATGGTGAGACTGAGACATGGCGTGACTAGGTGGAGGATCTGGAGGGGATGGAATGGAAAACACAATCAGGAAATCCTGATTGCCAGGCTAAGTTCCAAGAGAAGTAGAAGGTTTTTGAATATGAAGAGTAACCATGATGACAAATACTTCAAGAAAAAGTCACCAAGCAGTAATGGTGACAGAGACAGCAGGGGGAATCACTAAAATGGGAGACTTGTTAGGAAACCATTACAAGAATCCAAAAATGAGGGCCAATATTGAACAAGATTGTTAACAGTTATGAGACTGGATTTGGAGAGCATAAAAGAGGAAAAAATAGATATACAAAGTTCAGAGCAGGGTGACCAGGAAGATCCATCCACTCATCCAGCACATAATCACTATGTTCTTGCTATGTGTCAGGCATCGCACTCAGAGTATTCAGTACTAAACAAAACAGATTTCATCCCTGCCTGACAGAGCATAGAGGATAGTCAGGAAATCAGACTAGAGACAAGAAAAGATGAAACAATTACAAGTGCAGTTGGAAATGTCGTGATGGAAGTTCACAGAGTGATAGGAGAGGACAAGAGGAGGGACCTACTCAGAGAGGGTGGTCTGGGGTAGGTTATCTGGGCAGGCAACATTCTGCTGATCCTAGAGGGATGAGGAGGCTGCAGCCATACACAGAATGTGGCTGAGACAGGGAGAGGGGACACATTCTAGGAAGAGGCTGTGTGGAAAAGACCCTGAGACCTGAACTGGGGAAGTGATAGAAGGGAATATGAGAACTGGAAAAGAGAAGGTGAGTTTGAGACATATTACAGATGAGGAGCCACCGGGCACCCAGAAGAAGATGTCAAGCAGTTGCTGACAAGCTCAGAAGAGAGGATCACCTGCTTGGAGGTGGTCATTTGGCAGGGATTGCCAGGGAGAGGGATGGAAGATGTATGGACACACAAGACACAGGATATATGGACACACAAACAGAATCCTGGGGCGTGCAGGGTCAGTCCCGGGAATCCTCAGGGGGTCACAGGTCCAGCTTGTGAACCGAGGTGGTGGAGAATAAAGAGCCCTTCAGGGGCTCAAGAACGAGGATCATCAGGGAGGGAGCCAAGACCAGGGCAGGGAATGAGATTGGGTGGCAGCATCCAGCTCAGCCAAAGTCCCATCCATCCATTGCACAACAGCATGAGCAGCATTGCTTGGTGCCAGAAAGGGCAGAGGATGGAGCCTTGGGAGACAAAAGGAGGAAAGGGCTGGGAGCAAATGCTGCCTGAGCTGGAGTGGATGCAATGGGCCTGGTGGTAAAGAATCATGACCCGGAATTCCCTGTCTCAGCTGTTTTGTATGAAAGCTAGTCCTGCCCAAGTCAAAATGCACCATGTGTTCACAGGAACTGCTGACCTTCTGTCCTCTCATGAGTGAGTAGAGCAGGGTTAGAGAAGGGAGTTGATCTGGAGAAATCTACAACTAAATAATGGCTCAGAAAAGATAAAAGTGTGATAACAGCTGCTTTTTCTCACACTTTTCCCCTTCTTGGAGACCTTTTCTTTTCCCAGAAGTTTTGTTGATTGTTGCTAAAGAGCAATACAATACACACCAACTTTTTCACATCTGCAAGAATGAGAGACAGAAATTCCTCTTTGGAATGCTGTTTCAGACAACAACAAAGCCACAGGGAGGAGCTTAGCTGCATCGATGCTGTGGGACTCCCTGAAGAGGGGGATGTACCAAAAGCCACATCTCCTTAGAAGAGAGGACATTTTCTGGGATACATTTGGGTATCCACAGGAGGCTAACAAAACTGGTTGCTTCTGCCTTTCAGCTGACGTACAGCCTTTAATTTCTGTAGTCTCTGTAGCTTTAAAAGGCATTCTCTACCTTCACACTGAAGATCAAGGATATGAATTTAAAGGATTGATTTTGCCATGGTTTTCACTTGTTCTCTTGCTAATTCTCATAGAATCTCAAGAAAACAGTTTCAGTAAATGTTTGGTTTGTCTGTATCCACTTGTGAACTTGGGAGGTTCATCTCAGTACAGGTTCTGTCATCCAATGAAGCAAAGGTGTCCCATTTCCACATTTCTGCTGATCTCATCAGTGGCTTTTACCTTCTACTTCCCCTTTAACTATTGTTCTTTCACACCCGAGAGGATGAGAAAGAGAATGCAGCAGTCTTTTTCTTCAACACCTCATCAAGTCTTATATACCTTGCTAATAAAATGATCACTATGCAGTTTGCACCTAATCAATTACTGCCTAATTTTTCAGTTGTCTAAACCATATGACATACGATTTACTGTTATATATACAATGCTCAAATGCAGTACTCCTTCATTCACACATTATTTTACATACACAAGTTCTTTCTCTAGGTTGTAGACATTTTGTATTCAATAATTATACATTTTACTTCCTAAATTTTCCTATATCAAGCTCCGGGAGACTGCTAGATACATATCGACTTACAGTAACAGCCCAACTCTCCAGATGTAAGGAACCTTATTACTAAAGCCCTAAGAAGTGTGCAGTAAGAATGCAAAGGGGAGACAAAAATGTCAGATAAATAGATGAAATTGGTAAAATTTTGCTGATACAAAAGAAACAGGAGTATGGTCAGAATCACGCTCTGGTTCAGTGAGATGACAGGGACAAGCTGCAGAACCTTCCAGAGAGTCCTGGCACATGGGAGCAGGACAGCTTGTATAGAAGGGTCTGGGACAGGGAAGTTGAACCACCTGGGAGGGTGTCTATTAAAGGGTGAGAAGGAGAAGATGTAAAGTTGCTCTAAAGTGAAAAGAGAAGGGCTGAGCCATCTCAGGAGCTCAGTTCCTGTGCCAAGGCAAATGCTACTGGTCATAGTAACACTACCATCCGAAAGTGCCTGAGACTCAGAGTCTACATGAAGGAGGAGCTACACACAAAGTGAAAAGAAGTCCCTTTCCAAGACAGGGGGACTTTCAGTCCTGGAAGGCTGTAGTGCATGGATCCTTCACACAGTGACAGCTGGGTGCCCCCATGTAAGGAAATGGCCTGGGAGGCTCTGCCATGAGAACTAGAAGCTTGGAGACTTGTGAGATGTGGGGAAGGAAATGAATCCTAGAAAGGACTGGTTTATTTTGATCTTACAAAGTGACCATATCCTGAGACTTAGGTGCTGAAACAGACGGAATAAGCTGAACAACCACAGAATCTCAGTGGCCTAGCACAGCAAATGTTTCTAGCTCATTTACACTACAGCCCAAAGCAGGTTGGCAGAAGTCAGCTTGCCATACCACTTAGGGAGCCAGGCTGGGGAAGACTTCCATGTTCATGTAGTAGTGGAAAGGAAAGATGCGAATAGAGTACTGGCTCTTGAAGCTTCCTCCCAGAGCGACGCACATCACTTCTGCTCACATCTCATTGGTCAAGGCAAACCATGTGACCATGCCTAACTTTAAAAGGGCAGTGAAGTACAATCCTACCGTGTTTCTAGAGGGCAATATTTGTGAACAGTGCTAATAACTTCATCCTATCCCAGGGCACAACCTCCTTTGGGTGTTGACCCACCTGTTCACCATAAAAAAAATCTTTTCTCCAGGAATGCAAAATGGATTGAAAACTGATTTGCCTGCTTGACTTTAGGTCATCATTGAAATGTTTCCAAAATATGAAAAGAGTTAAGTATAAAATGTTTTTTAAACCTTACTAATCAATTTTACTGCAATAAATGATTAAATGGAAAATTATCCTTGTATAATTATACCCAGATCTCTTTAATTAAGTAGTTTCCTCCCTCTTGTCCTCTTTTACTTTTCCCTGTTAATTTTCTTCATAGAATTTTTTATTTGTAATCATTCAATTTGTAATCAATAATGTATTGATTTATTGTTTTATCAGTCATGTACTTGTTTATTAAGGAATTTTCAATAGATGATATTAGTTTAATTTTTTGTCCTAATTATAGCAAAGAAAACTTAAGATATATAAATATCATTTCCTAAATACCATTTGCCATCCTTGGCCCATTACATAATAAGTGCTCAATAAAACATTACTGTTGCTACTGTTGATGATGACAATAATGATAGGTAAGGGGGAAAGTCTTTTCAAAGGCCATATTGTGCAATAACAATCAGAACTATGTTAACAGACCCTGAATTAATTCAGGGAACAATCTCAGCTTTATGATGATGATATATAATTTAAATAGGTGAATTGTATTATGGCATGTAAATTACATCTCAATAAAGCTGTTTAAAAAAAATTTTTTAAGAAAAGAAATAAAAAAGGGAAGTGAGCCTCAGGGAACCTTAGTAACTCTCCTAAGTTTGGAGGGCCAAGGGCTGGAGGTAAGAAACAGCTGTGAGATAGATGGATGAGGCGAGCTCCCCTGAACCCTACTTCCTACTGCAGATCAGCGGCACGACCCAGAAGCTTTACACAGAAGGTCTGGGACCAAGTGCCAACAGAACAAGGGGAAAGTCGCAGGCCTGGGCTGCCTTCCTCATGCTGTGGGACTCTTCCTGATGTGTGGGCCAACGATGTTTAGAACCTGGCCTCTTGTGCAGCAGCTTTACCAAACTCAGGGCAGAGACTGCCTGGAAATAGGGGTTCACCATGGCCCTAGTCTTTGGCCATTCTGCCCAGGTTGCTCTATCATGACACAGATGTGTCACTTCAATTATAGTGCTCTATTTTAAGATCAGAGAGGAGGTTCCCTATAGCATTCAGGCTCTTATGGTTCTTTCGCTGTACAATTCTTTCAAAATCCTTAATAGCTTCTAATTGATTTGCTTTCAGGAAGTTCCTTACATCCAGAACCACACCCAGATTTCTTTCCTAGATGTAATTCTCAAGACTAATTTATTTTGTTCTCACTTAACTCTTTTCCACTCTTTTTCAACTCAATGGTGGTGACTTGCAGAGGCTTGGGAGGGAACACCACACCCTTAATGAAGTCTTGGCCTTAAGACTGAGTCTTGAAGGGCTTTAACTGCTCAAAATCTTTTTTCAACTTATTTTCCTGCTGCTTTCACTCCAGTGGCAGTCAGCTTTTCGTACTTCTCAATATTCAGATTCCTGAACTCTGTTTTCTTTCATTTCTGCTTTTGAGCTGGGCAGTTTTTGCTTAAGTGCTTTCTCCTAAAGCCTTGCAAAATGTAGCTGCTGTCAACACATATATACTACAGTTGTCCCTTGGTATCTGCAGGGGATTGGTTCCAAGATTGTCATGGATACCAAAATCTATGGATGCTCAAGTCTAATATAAAAATAGCCAGCACAGTGGCTAACATCTGTAATCCCATTACTTTGGGAGGGTGAGGTGGGTGGATCACTTGAGCTCAGGAGTTCAAGACTAGCCTGGCCAACATGGTGAAACCCGTCTCTAATAAAAATACAAAAAAATATTTAGCTAGGCGTGGTGGAGCACACCTGTAGTCCCAGCTAACTGAGAGGCTGAAGCAGAAGAATCACTTGAACAGGGAAGTGGAGGTTACAGTGAGCAGAGATTGCGCCACTGCACTCCAGCCTGGGTGACAGAGCGAGACTCCATTCAAAACAATAATAAAATAAAATAAAATGGTATAGTATTTGCACACATCCCCCTTTATACTTTAAATCTTATCTAGATTACTATGATACCTAATATAATGTAAATGCTATGTAAATAGCTGTTTCACTGTATCGTTTAGGGAATGATAAGAAAAAAGTCCGTTCATGTTCAGTACAAATGCAATCATCCATTTTTTTTCCAAGTATTTTTGATCTGTGGTTGGTGGAATCCACGGATGAGGAACCCACAGATATGGAGGGCCAAATGTACTAATATTCTTTTATTCCATTTCTTTCCTTGGAACTATAAGCCCAATAAGCATTTTATCTAACTTAAAAGTTATCACTGACATTTTTCCAAATGTTTTGCCATTACCAATCATAAGTCTCCATCCTTCTAACCCTCAACCTCAATTTTCTGGCTGCCTGCTCTCCAACTATGAAGACAGTACTGTATGTTTTAGTTTTTGTTGTTATAGTGCCCAAATTTTTTAATCACATCTTGCTTTAGTTCATACTAGCTGCTGTGACAATAGCAGTTGAGTGACTTTACGTAATAGAAGTGTATTTCTCTCTCATATACAGTCTTTGTTCCAGGCAGTTCTTCAGGGACCCTGAGAGATAAAGAATCTGTTATTTTACCTGTGACAAGGTTGCCTTGGGCCTTGGCATGCAGACCAAAGAGCACATGCCTGGGAAGTGAATGTACTTCACTTTCACCATATTTTATTAGCCAGAACGCAGTCACACCTAACAAAGGCAGGTGACTACACCTAATGAGGGCAGGAAGTCACATGACTACACCTAACAAGGGCAGGAAATCACATGACTACACCTAATGAGGGAAGGGAGTCACATGACTAGACGTAACAAGGGAAGGAAGTCACATGGCAACATCCAACAACATAAGAGATTGTAGACCTTTGTGCATTTTCTTTGAAAGACAATCAGATAAGCTTGGAGATGGGTAGATAGTGTCTGAAATCATTCTACTAATTTCAGAGACTTTCAGATAGGTCTTGTGAAAGGAAATTAAATCTTGGGACCCCAAACTCATTAAGCCAAATGGAAAAGTCAAGCTGGCAACTGGGTCACACAAACGTGCCTCCCTCATTTGGTTCCTAAATAAAATGGTTACAAGATGAAAAGCTACATGCCTCCCCCATATTTTGCCCACAAGGAAATTCCTAGTGAGCTGTAGGATCTTTTAAGCTGTTTCTGTTAAAATTTGACCATGACGGCTGGGTGTGGTGGCTAACGCCTGTAATCCCAGCACTTTGCGAGGCGAAGGCAGGCAGATCACAAGGTCAAGAAATTGAGACCATCCTGGTCAAGATGGTGAAACCCCATCTCTATTAAAAATACAAAAATTAGTCCAAGATGGCTGAACAGGAACAGCTCTGGTCTGCAGCTTCCAGTGTGATTGACATAGAAGATAGGTGATTTCTGCATTTCCAACTGAGGTACCTTGTTCATCTCACTGGGACTGGTTGGACAGTGGGTGTAGCCCATGGAGGGTGAGCTGAAGCAGGGTGGGGCATCGCCTCACCCGGGAAGTGCAAGGGGTAGGCGGACTTCCCTTTCCTAGCCAAGGGAAGCCATGACAGATGGTACCTGGAAAAACAGGATGCTCCCACCCAAATACTGTGCTTTTCCAATGGTTTTAACAAATGGCACACAGGAGATTATATCCAGAGCCTGGCTTGGCAGATCCCAAGCCCATGGAGCCTTGCTTACTGCTAGCACAGCAGTCTGAGATCAACCTGTGAGGCAGCAGCCTGGCAGGGAGAGGGGCATCTGCCATAGCTGAGGTTTGTGTAGGTAAACAAAGCAGCTGGGGAAGCTCAAACTCAGCTCAGAAAGGCCAGCTGCCTCTGTAGTCTCGCCTCTGGGGGCTGGGCATAGCTGAACAAAAGGCAGCAGAAACTTCTCCAGACTTAAACATCCCTATCTGACAGCTTTGAAGAGAGCAGTGGTTCTCCCAGCACAGTGTTTGAGCTTGGAGAATGGACAGACTGCCTCCTCAAGTGGGTCCCTAACCCCCGTGTAGCCTAACTGGGAGGCACCTCCCAGTAGATGCCGACTGACACCTCATACAGGTACGTGTCCCTCTGGCACTAAGCTTCCAGAGGAAGGATCAGGCAGCAATATTTGCTGTTATGCAATATTTATTATTCTGCAGCCTCTGTTGGTGATACCCAGGCAAACAGGGTCTGGAGTGGACCTCCAGCAAACTCCAACAGTCCTGCAGCTGAGGGACCTGACTTCTAGAAGGAAAACTGACAAACAGAAAGGAACAGCATCAACATCAACACAAAGGACATCCACACCAAAACCCCATCTGTAGGTCACCAACATCAAAGACCAAAGGTAGATAACACCACAAAGATGGGGAGAAACCAGAGCAGAAAATCTGAAAATTCTAAAAACCAGAGAGCCTCTTCTCCTCCAAAGGATCACAGCTCCTCACCAGCAACAGAAAAAAGATGGATGGAGAATGATTTTGATGAGCTGACAGAAGTAGGCTTCAGAAGTTCAGTAATCACAAACGTCTCCAAGCTAAAGGAGGATGTTTGAACCCATCGCAAGGAAGCCAAAACCTTGAAAAAAGATTAGACGAATGGCTAACTACAATAAACATTGTAGAGAATATCTTAAATGACCTAATGGAGCTGAAAACCATGGCACAAGAACTATGTGACGCATGCACAAGCTTCAATAGCCAATTCGATCAAGTGGAAGAAAGAGTATCAGTGATTGAAGATCAAATTAATGAAATAAAGTGAGAAGACAAGGTTAGAGGAAAAAGAG
>NW_016814053.1:3039392-3075806 GCF_001698545.2 Rhinopithecus bieti | reverse complement strand
GGCTAGCCATATGTAGAAAGCTGAAACTGGATCCCTTCCTTACACCTTATACAAAAATTAATTCCAGATGGATTAAAGACTTAAATGTTAGACCTAAAACCATAAAAACCCTAGAAGAAAACCTAAGCAATACCATTCAGGACATAGGCATGGGCAAGGACTTAATGACTAAAACATCAAAAGCAGAGGCAACAAAAGCCAAAATTGACAAATGGAATCTAATTAAAGAGCTTCTACACAGCAAAAGAAACTACCATCAGAGTAAACAGGCAACCTACAGAATGGGAGAAAATGTTTGCAATCTACCCGTCTGACAAAGGACAAATATGCAGAATCTACAAAGAACTTAAACAAATTTACAAGAAATAAACAAACAACCCCATCAAAAAGTGGGCAAAGCATATGAATAGACACTTTTCAAAAGAAGACATTTATGCAGCCAACAGACACATGAAAAAATGCTCATCATCACTGGTCATCAGAGAAATGCAAATCAAAACCACAATGAAATACCAGCTCACACCTGTTAGAATGGCGCTCATTAAAAAGTCAGGAAACAACAGATGCTGGAGAGGATGTGGAGAAATAGGAACACTTTTACACCGTTGTTGGGACTGTAAACTAGTTCAACCATTGTGGAAGACAGTGTGGCGATTTCTCAAGGATCTAAAACTAGAAATATCATTTGACCCAGTGACCCCATTACTGGGTATATACCCAAAGGATTATAAATCATGCTACTATAAAGACATGTGCACATGTATGTTTACTGTGGCACTATTCACAATAGCAAAGACTTGGAATCAACCCAAATGTCCATCAGTGATAGGCTGGATTAAGAAAATGTGGCACATATACACCATGGAATACTATGCAGCCATAAAAAAGTATGAGTTCATGTCCTTTGCAGGGACATGGATGAAGCTGGAAACCATCATTCTGAGCAAACTATTGCAAGGACAGAAAACCAAACACCACATATTCTAACTCGTAGGCAGCAACTGAACGATGAGAACACATGGACACAGGGCGGGGAACACCACACCCTGGGGCCTGTCATGGGGTGGGGGACAGGGGGAGGGATAGCATTAGGAGAAATACCTAATGTAAATGACGAGTTAATGGGTGCAGCAAACCGACATGGCACATGTATACCTATGTAACAAAGCTGCATGTTGTGCACATGTACCCTAGAACTTAAAAGTGTAATTAAAAAAAAGAAAAACCTCAGAATAAAGCAACACCATAAGGCAAACAAATAAAATAAAAAATAAAAAAATTAGCTGGGCGTGGTAGCGTGCACCTGTAGTCCCAGCTACTCAGGATGCTGAAGCAGGAGAATCACTTGAACCCAGGAGGCAGAGGTTGCAGTGAGCTGAGATCTCCCCACTGCACTCCAGCCTGGCGACAGAGCGAGACTCCATCTGCCAAAAAAAAAAAAAAAAAAAAGGCAATGTAAATTGATAGCTTATCTTTACAGGTGCAGTCACTGCAGCCCACCAGACACAAATGAATATCTGATTGTTCCTCCGTCCCATTTTTTTCTGTTATCTTATGTTAAAAAAATGCAGATTCACTGAGCCAGACAAAAGCATGAATGACTATTCTTCCCTACCCCCCTCTTACATGAAAACTGTGTACTTCTCAATATCCCTCCCTTTCCCCTTTGTATTTGGAGCTCTCAAAATCATCTTCAGAGAAAGGCATCTGTCTCCTGGGCACATTCTTAACTTTGTGGCAAACAAACCTTCTAAAATGATTGAGACTCGTCACGTCATTTTTCTCGATTGACAGTCCAAACAAAAGTATCAACAGAATCGCTATACTTTCACCAAGAGACACACTTGAACAAAAAATGTAATGCAGAACAGTTAAAAATACAAGCATGAGGCTGGATGCAGTGACTCACACCTGTAATCCCAGCACTCTGGGAGGCTGAGGCGGGCAGATCACGAGGTCAGGAGATGGAGACCATCCTGGCTAACACGGTGAAACCCTGTCTCTACTAAAAAATACAAAAAGTTAGCCAGGCATGGTGGTGGGAGCCTGTAGTCCCAGCTACTGGGGAGGCTGAGGCAGGAGAATGGCGTGAACCCGGGAGGCAGAGCTTGCAGTGAGCCGAAATTGCACCACTGCACTCCAGTCTGGGTGACAGAGTGAAACTCTATCTCAAAAACCAAAAACAAAAAACAAAACAACAACAACAACAACAACAACAACAAAACAAAAAAAGAAAAAAATACAATGATGACTAAAGATATATCAAAAATATATATTTAAAATGAAAGCAGAGTGGCTATGTTAGCATCCGACAAAAACTGTGAAGGCAATAGATGTTAAATAGAAAAAAGACTTAAGGAATAAATTACATCAGACTACAAAAGGTGCCAACTGGAAGCAAAGGAAAAAAGATAGAGACAGTACCATAGTGAAGACTTTAACAGATTACTTTTTCGATCCTGACAGATTAAGAAGCCAAAAATAAAGATTTACAGTATTTCAATGATGTATTTAATAAAGTTAATTTAAAATGTTATACCTTCAAATTGAGCACGGGTTCCTTTTAGCATATGTAAAAATGCTTATGATTCTCAGCCACAAAGGAAACCTCATATTCCAAAAAGCACAAATTGTACAGGTTACACTACCTAATCATATTGTAATAAAATTAGAAATAAGATATTTAAACAAAAAATTTCCATATATATACACACACACATGCACACAAGCCAATTATAAACTTAAAACGAAAAATCCACCCTCTTAAGTAACTCTTGGGTCTAAATCAAAACAATTGTGCTATGTATATTCTTGAGGCTTCAGAGAACAGAGACTCATTCAAACTATCAAACCATAGGTGCATAGATTGATGCATGCAATTGTAATGATAGGTGGAGTATTAGGGAAATGGAATCTGACAGAAATAAATATAAAATAAATAAAAAATAAAAAATTAGCTGTGCGTGGTAGCGTGCACCTGTAGTCCCAGCTCCTCGGGAGGCTGAGGCAGGAGAATTGCTTGAACCCAGGAGGCAGAGGTTGCAGTGAGCAATGGTTACAAGTGGGCTGCCCCCAATGTAAGGGGGAGGTTCCCCAAGGGAGAGACCAGCAGCCTGAGAGTGTGAATTTTGCTTAGTGCTCAAAGCATGAACTGACTCAGCTCCCCTCCACCGACTGCTTCTATCTGCACCCCACCAGTTATCTCCTTCCCCCTCCATGTCTTGTCCTTACTTCCCAGTTTCTGCTTTTTTTGGTAAATATTCCCCCAAATTTGGTTCTTTATGACCTCTCCTGTCTTGCATTGTTTTCAGTTCTCTTGCTGCCAACTGCCTCTTAAGTATTTCTGAATTCAAATTCTTAAGAAATTGAATTGTATTAACTAGCTCAGCCTTTGCTTATGAGATCACTCATTAGGTCATTAGCCAGCCTGTGCAGTGGCTGCTTTGGGGTCTCTTCTTACCCTTCATCCAACAGACAATGACTGAGGATAGGAGAGAACACATGGTATAAAACATAAATGCCTAATGCCTGCCATTTCTACAAAGACAGGGGTTAACTAACTGCGGAGAGTTACAGGCGCAGCAGGAGGGGTCAGAAATATGTGTTAAATGAATAAACAAAGAACCTACTATTAATAGTCTCAGATGCTCTGCTAGATGCTGAGCACACAGTGTATACCACCAACAAAACACTGTTAAGTTTTCTACAATTCATATTCATACATAGATATTACATTACACACAGACATAGAAAGAGCCACAATATCAATGTTAATAACAAATCAGACTACAAAAGAGCATGTACAAAATCATTCCACTTTTGGAACATAAAGAAGTATTTATGCGGCCGGGCGCGGTGGCTCAAGCCTGTAATCCCAGCACTTTGGGAGGCCGAGACGGGCGGATCACGAGGTCAGGAGATCGAGACCATCCTGGCTAATACGGTGAAACCCCGTCTCTACTAAAAAATACGAAAACTAGCCGGGCGACGAGGCGGGCGCCTGTAGTCCCAGCTACTCGGGAGGCTGAGGCAGGAGAATGGCGTGAACCCGGGAGGCGGAGCTTGCAGTGAGCTGAGAGCCGGCCACTGCACTCCAGCCTGGGCGGCAGAGCAAGACTCTGTCTCAAAAAAAAAAAAAAAAAGAATTATTTATGCATGAGCAAAAGGTCTGACAAGATATATAATATATGAACACGTTTGACCATGGTTTTCTTTGGGTGGTAGACTTGGGGTAATTTTAATTTATCCTAAAATCTTTCTAAAGTATTTTCACATATCTGACCTTGAACATGTGCTGCTTTTTTAAATAATCAGGATAATAAAGCTATTTTTATTAAGGGACAGGGAGTCTTAAAATATGCATGCCTTCTGACTTAGTAAATCCATTTCAAAGAACTTCTCCTAAGAGTATAATTGGAGTTCTGTTCAAACATAGTTTTACATGAAAGTTTAAAGGGTTCTTTTCCTTCTAGAAAAAAGTAAGCATTTTTTGAGGATCCATGGTTTCTCTGTAGGTATGACAAAAAAATGAGCCTCCTTTACATTTCCTTGGGCAATCTAAAGAAAATTCAGTAAAACAAGTTGACTTCTGGCTTTGAGACTAAATAATCTATAGATACCAGTGAAAACAGGAGGCAGTACTCACATTGTAGTGGTCAGGGACACGGAAACAGCAAATGCTAGATTCTTTACAGAGAAAAGCCATTTTTTTAATGCCAATTTTGGGAAGACTTTTTCCTCCAACTACCAAGTATTCCTAAGCTTTTTTGTTATGAAAATTTGTGTCAGAGAAAGATCTGAAACTGATTTGTACAAAAGCATAAGACAGATAGCAATGTAACAAAGCAGTTCTCCATTAGAACACTGAGTAAAACTTCTCCCTTCCTCCATCCCAAGATTTGTATTCAAAAAGTTTGAGATGTGACCTGTGATCAGCATTTTAGCAAGCATGCCAGATGATTTTCAAGGAGATGATCTAAGATGGTACTGTGAAACATACTGCCTTGGGCCGGGTGTAATGGCTCACACCCGTAATCCCAGCACTTTGGAAGCCTGGGGTGCATGGATCACTTGAGCCAAGGAGTCCTGGGCAACACGGCAAAGCCCTATTTCTATGAAAAATACAAAAAAGAGCAGGGCGTGATGGTGTGTGCCTGTGGTCCCAGCTACTCAGGATACAGAGGCGGAAGGATCAATTGAGTCTGGGAGGTTGAGGCTATAGTCATCCAAAATTGCACCACTGCACTCCAGCCTGGGTGAGAGAGTGAGACGCTGTGTCAAAAAAATATAAATAAAAAATCAGGAAAGAAAAGAAATACTGCCTTAACATGCTTTTAAGCATGGGCATTTGCATTTTAACAAGGATTAAATCCTGAAGTTAGAGGAGTAAAGATGATATCCACTTCTCATAGCATGGTGGGCTAGAGACCTTGACCAATTCTACTGCTGGAAACAACTACAAATCCTGAATGAAAGACCTTTCAGCATCTTTTTAGAATAGTTGATAAGCTATCCAGAAAACAAGACATGCTCTGAGGCCAAAAAAAAAAAAAAAAAAAAAAAACAAAAAAAACCTTAATTTAAAACAAGAATCCAGAAGAGTAAGTAGAGCACTTAGGCTGGCTTTTGCTCTGAGGGATTTGTCAACTCAGGTGAAACTGAGCATTAGTTTTCCTATTGCAAAGGACTGGAGGAAGAAGAAGCACAGATCTGCACACAGAGAGTTAGAAGGCTAATAAGAGATCCTCATGAATGCTTACAAGAGGTTCATGCTCAGTTAAGGAGTAGACTAAAAATAAACCTGCCCCCATCCCTGTGAAATGTGAGAAAAACTGTCTCTCTCAATCTGTGGGATGGGTGAGAAGGAAAAAAGTCCCTGTTGAGTATTCTTAGCCAAAAGCTATTATAGATTTTGTATACATTCATGCTACCTAGGATGTCCAAAATCCTCAAGGTGAATTTTAAAGCGTTGAAAGTTTGTAGTAGCCCAGGAACCTGACGAAATCCTCTCTGATGAAAACCATTTAGAACCTTGTGCAAAAAGTTGCCAAAGATAAAGTTTTCAAAATAGGAGCTCATATTAAAAACCCCCCAAATGCCAGAAAACAAGTTTCCATTAAAGGAAGAAGAAAAATAAAGAACTGAAAATTTGACATACACAATATTTAGATATCAAAATCATCGGACACATAATAGAAAATACATGTTTAAAGAACTAAAAGATAACCTTAAAAATATGAGCAGGAGACTCTAAAAGGATTATGAAGAAGAGGATATAAAGGGATTGCAATATGAGTCAAAGGCAAGAGACTACAAAAATGACTAAGCCTATCTGAAAAGTTGATTTGACAGAGCTGAAAAGAGTATTAGGAAACTGGAAGAGAGATCAGAAGAAATTATCCAGAATACAACATATAGAAACTAATACATAGAAACTTCAAAAGAGAAGTTAAGAGTTACGTAATATAAACTATGGTATATGTTAACATAAATTCAAGCAGTATTCCTTAAGGACAGTAAGGAGTTGAGAGAAAATGAGGAGAAAACAATATTAAAGAAATAATAAAATTAGCCAGGCATGGTGGCACATGTCTGTAGTCCCAGCTACTAGGGGTCTGAGGTGAGCAGATCACCTGAGCTTAGGAGGAGGTAGAGTCTGCAGTGGGCCATGACTGTACCACTGCACTCCAGCCTGGGCAACAGAGTGATATCGTATTTCTAAAAAAAAAAAAAAGAATAGCTGAGAATTTTCCAATACTAATAAAAGACAGCAATGTGAAGACTCAGAATGCTCTATAAACCCCAGTTAAAATAAGTTTTAAAATGTCCACAGATTAAGACATCCTAGTCAAATTCCAGAACACTAAAGATAAAAAGAAAGTATTAAGAGCAGCCACAGTCTTCTACCTAAAGAACAATAAAGGAATGCTATAGACTTTATGCCCATAAATTTGAGAACTTAAAGTAGAAAAATTCACTGAAATATACAAACTGCCAAAGCACATACAAAGCATTTTTGATAATTAGCCCAAATTAAATGAACCATAAAGCACATCTCATGTTCTCTGATAATGAGGCAATTAAGTTAGAAATCAACAATACAATTATAATGAGACGACATCCTCATGTTTGGAAATTAAGAAACACTTCCAAATTACTTATAGTTCAAAGAAGAAATCAAAATGAAAATTAGAAAATATTTTAAACTGAATTTTAAGTTTACTTGCCAAAATAGAAAGCAGTAATAAATATTCATATGAGAAAAGAAAAAATGGACAAATTCCTTTTAAATGTATATTACCAAAATGGACCCAAGAAGAAATAGAAAAATTGAATGATTCTATACCCATGAAAAGAATTAAATTTCACAAATAAAACTGGTGAAATTTTATTTTTCACCAATTTCTAATGTTTGGTAATATTTGTTAGTGAAGCCAAGATTTGGATGACTTCACTAACAAAAATTACCAAACATTNAATATTTTAAACTGAATTTTTAAGTTTACTTGCCAAAAATAGAAAGCAGTAATAAATATTCATATGAGAAAAGAAAAAATGGACAAATTCCTTTTTAAATGTATATTACCAAAATGGACCCAAGAAGAAATAGAAAAATTGAATGATTCTATACCCATGAAAAGAATTAAATTTCACAAATAAAACTGGTGAAATTTTATTTTTCACCAATTTCTAATGTTTGGTAATATTTGTTAGTGAAGCCAAGATTTGGATGACTTCACTAACAAAAATTACCAAACATTCAAGAAAAAATAATTCTAATTACAGAAACTATTCCAGAATATTGAAAAAGAGAAATACCTTTCATCATTTTATGAGGTTAGCATTACCTTGATATCCAGCTTTGCAAAGATAATATGAAAAAAGAATAATACATGCCAATCTTACTGATGAACATAGACGCAAAATACAAACAAAATATAAGCTAATCAAATACAATAATAAATAAAATGGATGTTACAATTACAATTAATTTAAAATTTTTTAAAAAATCAATTAATACAATGTGGTAAATTATATTATACATTTTCCTTATTATCAGAGGTTCCAGTCAGTCCTAGGAAATGTGGAAACTTAGAAAAAAATTCACATTAATTGCAGTTAATATAATTATCCATGTGGAAAGTTTCAATGAATGCTCAAATAAATAATTAGAACTAGTAACGGTTTATCAAATTTGTCTAATACAAAAATCTATATGTAAATATCACTTGCATTTTTTAACACCAACAACAAGGTGTTCTAAAATGAGATTTTAAACAATACTATTTACAATAGCATTAAAAATATAAAGTAATATATCCAACAAGATGCACAGGGCCTCCATAGAGAAAATGACAAAGCAATATTTAAAAGACTGCCTTATGTATGCATGTGGTTATGTATATATTTGGACAAGCTTGGTTTACAAATGCATATGGAAGTGGTGAGGATAATCTTGAAGAATAATTAGGCTGGAGTGGAGGATCTAATTAGATTTCAAGAATTATTATATAGTATAACAATCAGTGTACAAAAATCACTAGCATTTCTATATACCAACAACAGTCAAGCTGAGAGCCAAATCAGGAAGGCAATCCCATTCACCATTGCCACAAAATGACTAAAATACCTAGGAATACAGCTAACCAGGGAGGTGAAAGACCTCTACAATGAGAATTACAAAATACTGTTCAAAGAAATCAGAAAACACATAAACAAATAGAAAAACATCCCATGCTCATGGCTAGGAAGAATCAATATCATTAAAATGGCCATACTGCCCAAAGTAATTTACAGGTTCAATGCTATTCCTATGATTACCAATAACATTCTTCACAAAACTAGAAAAAAACTATTTAAAAATTCTTAAGGAACCAAAAAAGGGCATGAATAGCGAAGGTAATCCTAAGCAAAAAGAACAATGCTGGAGGTATCATATTACCCAACATCAAACTATACCACAAGGCTATAGTAACCAAAACAGCATGCTACTGGTACAAAAACAGAGATATAGACCAGTGGAACAGAATAACCTAAAAATAAGAGTATACGCCTATGACCATCTCTTTGACAAACTTCACAAAAACAAGCAATGGGGAAAGGATTCCCTATTCAATAAATGATACTGGGATAACTGACTAGGCCATATGCAGAAGATTGAAACCAGCCCCTTCCTTACGCCATATACAAAAATCAACTCAAGATAGATTAAAGACTTAAATGTAAAACCCAAAACTATAAAAACCCTGGAAGACAACCTAGGCAATACCATCCTGATCATAGGAACAGGCAGAGATTTTATGACAAAGACATCAAAAACAATCACAACAAAAGCAAGAATTGACAAGAGGGATCTAATTAAACTAAAGAGCTTCTGCACAGCAAAAGAAACGATCAACAGAGTCAACAGACAACCTACAGAATGGGAGAAAATATTTGCAAACCATGCATCTAGAAAAGGTCTAACATCCAGCATCTAGAATTTAAACAAATATACAAGAGAAAGCAAATAACCCCATTAAAAAGTGGGTAAAGGACATGAACAGAAACATTTCAAAAGAAGACATACATGCGGTCAACAAGCATTTGAAAAAAGAAACTCAAGTCACTGATCATTAGAGAAATGCAAATAAAAATCACAGTGAGATACCATATCACACCAGTCAAAATGGCTATTATAAAAGTCAGAAAATAATAGATGCTGGTGAATTTACAGAGAAAAGGGAACACTTATACACTGTCGATGAAAGTATAAATTAGTTCAGCCACCATTGTGGAAAGTAGGATGGCAATTCCTCAAAGGGCAAAAAACAAAACTACCATTAGACCCAGAAATCCCATTTCTTGGGATATACCCAGAGGAATATAAATCATTCTACCATAAAGACACATGCGCACAAATGTTCATTGCAGCACTATTCATAATAGCAAAGATAAGGAATCAACCTAAATGCCCATCAATGACAGACTGGATAAAGAAAATGTGGTACATATATACTATAGAATACTATACAGTCATGAAAAAGAATGAGATTATGTCTTTCGCAGAAACGTGGATGAAGCTGGAAGCTATTATCCTTAGCAAACGAAGGCAGGGACAGAAAACCAAATACCACATGTTCTCACTTGTAAGTGGAAGCTAAATGATGAGAACTCATAGACACAAAGAAGAGAACAACAGACACTGAGGCCTACATGTTGGGGGAGGGTGGAAGGAGGGAGAGGAGCAGAAAAAATAACTAACGGATACTAAGCTTAATACCTGGGTGATTAAATAATCTATACAACATACCCTGGTGACACGAGTTTAACTAAGTGATTAAATAATCTGTATTACATACCTTGGTGACACGCATATACCTAAGTGATTAAATAATCTATACGACATACCCTGGTGACACAAGTTTACCTATATAACAAACCTGCGGCTGGGCACAGTGGCTCACGCCTGTAATCCCAGCACTTTGGGAGGCCGAGGCGGGAGGATCACAAAGTCAGGAGATCGAGACCATCCTGGCTAACATGGTGAAACCCTGTCTCTACTAAAAATACAAAAAATTAGCCGGCTGTGGTGGCGGGCGCCTGTAGTCCCAGCTACTCGGGAGGCTGAGGCAGGAGAATGGCGTGAACCTGGGAGGCGGAGCTTGCAGTGAGCCAAGATCACGCCACTGCACTCCAGCCTGGGCAACAGAGTGAGACTCCATCTCAAAAAAAAAACAAAAAACGAAAAACAAAAACCTGCATGTACTGCCAAACCTAAAATAAATTTTTAAAAAAGAATTATTAATATAGTATATCAACCAAAACAATTGAGTGTGAGTCAGTGGTAGAACAGAATAGAGAGCATACATGTGGCTTGTGGCAGAGAAAGCATTGCAGAATACTAAAGGGATGGACTTTTGAAACATGGTACTGGAACAATTGGTTATCCATAAGGAAAACAAATCAAATTGGATTTCCACGTTACAGCTTATATAAAAATCAATTCTTAGGTGAATCAAAGACTTGAGGGAGAATGCCAACAACACTAACAATTTTAGAGAAAAAAATAGAAGAATATCTTTATGACTGTTAGGTAGGAAAACATTTTAAAATAAGACTTAGAAGTTCAACCCACAAAACAGAAATTTGAGAAATTTGGCAAATTTTAACTGTATTAAAATTAAGTACTACAAATTGAAAGACATCGTAAACATAGTAAAAAGACAAGCCACCAACTGGGAGAAAATATTTGCAACAAATACAACTGACTACCGTTTAATATTCAGAATATATAAAAACAAATTCAGCAAATGCAAGAAAGAAAAATGGTCAAAGCTTGAACATATTCCAAAAGAGAAAACACATCAATAAATGCAAAAATATCAATTTTATTAGTATTAAGAAAACTGCAGATTAAAACTACAATACAATAGTATTTCAAGCCTACCAGTAAAACAAAATTAAAATTCTAAAATAACAAGAATCAGTGATGACATATATAACATGTATATGTGGTATATAACACTTATACACCACTGGTGGAAGTTCCAATTGGTGCGGCTACTTTGGAAAATAATTTGGCACTTTCTAATAAATTTGGAGATTCACAAATCTCATAATTTCACGTCTTCTCTCCTATAGAAATATTGGTACCAGAAGACCCATGCAAGAATATTTGTAGTTGCACTGTTCAGTGATAGCAAAAACCTTTTAAAAAATCCAAATGTCCATCAATCGTAGAGTTTAAGTTTGTGGCATATTCATTCAATACAATTTTATATACCAATAAAATGAGAACTACAGGTACATATAAAAACACAGATAAAACTTAATACATAATATTGATTTTAAAAAGTTGCAAGGCTGGGCATGGTAGCTCATGCCTGTAATCCAAGCACTTTGGGAGGCTGAGATAGGCAGACTGCATGAGCCCAGGAGTTCAAGACCAGCCTGGGCAACATAGCAAGATCTCATCTTTACAAAACATGCAAAAAATTAGCTGTGCACAGTGGTACATGCCTGTAGTTCCAGCTACCAGGGAGGCTGAAGTGGGAAGATCACCTGAGCCAGGGAGGTAGAGGCTGCAGTGAGCCATGATCATACCACTGCACTCCAGCCTAGGTGAAAGAGTGAGACCCTGTCTCAAAATAAAATAAAATAAAATAAAATAAAATAAAATAAAATAAAATAAAAGCTGCAGAATATAGTCTGATTCCATTTGTATAAAGTTCAAGTATAGGTAAAACTAAACAGTATGTTTTATATGGAAATAAATGTAAAAGGTAAAATCTTAAAGAAAGGCAAGGCAATGATTGACACAAAAATCAGGATAACAATTTTCTCTGAAAGAGAAAGAGTCCACGGGGTCCTACAGAAGACTTAAAGGATGAACTATTTTCTTAAACCAGGTAGATGGTATTTTATTTGTTTTATCTTATACATGTTTATATATCTACTTTTTATCTTTCATTTTGAAAATACCTTCAAGCGTCATATACTCTCCAAAACAATGAATTTCTACTGGAGAATTTCAAGCCTTCATAAGCATTTGGGAGAGAGATTGAAGAGGGATTATTGGAATATTCCTGCCTCCCCTACCTATGGTGTATTAGTCTGTATTCACACTGCTGATAAAGATATACCTCAGCCGGGTGCGGTGGCTCACGCCTGTAATCCCAGCACTTTGGGAGGCCGAGGAGTGCAGATCATGAGGTCATGAGATCGAGACCATCCTGGCTAACACGGTGAAACCCCATCTCTACTAAAAATACAAAAAATTAGCCAGGCGTGGTGGTGGGCGCCTGTAGTCCCAGCTACTCAGGAGGCTGAGGCGGGAGAATGGTGTGAACCCGGGAGGCAGAGCTTGCAGTGAGCCGAGATCACGCCACTGCACTCCAGCCTGACTGACAGAGCGAGACTCCATCTCAAAAAAAAAAAAAAAAGATATACCCGAGACTGGGCAATTTACAAATGAAAGAGGTTTAACTGACTTACAATTCCACATGGCTGGGGAGGCCTCACAATCATGGCAGAAGGCAAGGAGGAGCAAGTCATATCTTACGTGGATGGCAGCAGGCAAAGAGAGGGCTTTTGCAGGGAAACTCTTGCTTTTGAAACTATCAGATCTCATGAGGCCCATTCACTATCATGAGAACAGCATGGGAAAGACCTGCCCCCATGATTCAGTCATCTCCCACACATGGGTCTCTCCACAACACGTGGGAATGAGATTTGGGTGGGGGCACAGAGCCGAACCACAAAATATGGGTTTGTGGANAGCCTGACTGACAGAGCGAGACTCCATCTCAAAAAAAAAAAAAAAAGATATACCCGAGACTGGGCAATTTACAAATGAAAGAGGTTTAACTGACTTACAATTCCACATGGCTGGGGAGGCCTCACAATCATGGCAGAAGGCAAGGAGGAGCAAGTCATATCTTACGTGGATGGCAGCAGGCAAAGAGAGGGCTTTTGCAGGGAAACTCTTGCTTTTGAAACTATCAGATCTCATGAGGCCCATTCACTATCATGAGAACAGCATGGGAAAGACCTGCCCCATGATTCAGTCATCTCCCACACATGGGTCTCTCCACAACACGTGGGAATGAGATTTGGGTGGGGGCACAGAGCCGAACCACAAAATATGGGTTTGTGGAATAGCTGCCTGGCCAGAGATAGTCTCTCTGGCCTTCTTGTTCTCTCACATCTCTTTTTAAAACCTGGAGTTCAAATAAACTCCCCAACCTTCCTACTTCCATTTGCAGGCATTCTCTTCAAGGCCATAATGATTCTTTTTATCCCAGCCTTTTATATGAACAGAATTTATCCACACAGATATCTGCCAAGAGTATATCAAAAACCCCAGGGACACTGCTATCTAGTCTCTGCTAAATTTGCCCAGACCTCATATTACTGGCCCACCAGCTTTTCTGATTACTCAGACTCCCTCGTTTTGGCCCAGTTCCTTGGCTCTGGCTGTTTGTCTAGCTCTTGTGACAGGAGGCCTGGCTGGGCCAAGTGTTTCAACTTAATCTTCAGCACTCCCTCCATGGCCTGTTTTCAAATATATATTCTCAATTCTCATGTGCCTTGATCTCCCCTGACAGAAACTCTTGGGATGAACAAGTCTGGTTCTCTTGGGTACCCCCTATTCTTCCCAAATACATGGGGAGAAGGTCCAGGGAAGAGCAGTTTCTTTAAATTCATCACAGTATAGTGATTTCATATTAGTCTGAGTCATGTGCCTCTGTCAGTGTCCCATTCAAACCCTGTTGACATTAGCAAGTTGAATACTCCTATTGGGAAGTTCCAAACAATGGAAAAAGTCTTCAGAGAAATTGAAGACTGTTTTACTTTTGCCCTGAGCTTGGGTTAGGATGGGCATTCCAGAGAACCCATCCAAGATATCACCTGATCTGATCCTTTTACTCTCAGAGTTCAAAATGTTCCTGCAGAAGGACCTTGCATTTCACAGACTGCTGCCCAAGGAACTTGTTGCTACAACAAAAACTCCCAAACCACGGAAACTGTTTGTGTCCGCCAAACCCAAAGCAGAACTGTACACACAGCATAAAAATCAAGTTGCCTTAATCTTGCATATTTGGCTCAGTTTTCCTAGCCACATCCTAAAACAAAATGGGTTGAATTGCTGGATGAAAATAAATTCCATCCATGGAACTGTTGCTATTGTCACAGAAAACAAAAGAAGGTGTTTTCTGCCATGTCTTGGAAGAGGTGAAGTCATTGTTTTAGGATAAAGGGATCAGACTTAAAGTCCTACCACATGCAGAAAAATGGAGTTGGTTGCTTAATTAGACACTCCTATTAAAAGGTCTCTTATTATTTTAAATTGTGTTTTAAAATACTTAAAATTCAGGAAAACCTTTCTGGAGAAAATTTGAAAGTGCATATTTAAAGTCTTCAAAATGTATATAATTTTACCCAGTAGTTCCAATTCTAGGAATAATTATGGAAGTGGCTGAAGAATTATCTGCATAGATATTTAATGCTGAATTACTTTTAACAGTGAGTGGGAGAAAAACTGTTAAGATGTTCAACCTAGGAAATTGGCTAAATAAATTACTATGTAGTAGAAGTGCTCCTTAAAACCTAAATAGCCCTCTGGATTAGCCATAACTCTCCATTCTTTACATAATAAACTTCCGTCTAATGCCCCAGCATGCTGAGTGCTCACAGCCTGCAGGCTGTCTTTCATTAACCCACACACGTTTATTCCCAGTAGTTGAGTTGTATGCTCACCAAGAATCAGGTGTGTTTGTTCTCAAACCTGTTTATGCTGTTACAGTTTTTTATTGTAATTATATAATTTTATTAAAAAGTATATACACCAATGGAATTACAAAAGAGAGATTTTTGTTTCTCCAAAATCCAGATTGAAATTTTAGAAAGACTGGATAAAGTTGAGTTGCCAAAACTAAAATGCTGACTAATTAGGTGATAATGGACACGAGTAAAATATTAGGGGAGAAATTGGTAATGATGCAGGAGACTCTGTCATCTGTATGAACATGAATGAACCTAGAGGACATTATGCCAAGTGAAATAAGCCAGGCATGAAGAGACAGTTACCATCTGACCTCACTTGCTTGTAGAATCTAAAAAAAGAAGTAGAGAGTAGAACGGTTCCCAGAGGCTGGGAGTAGAGACATTGGGGGAAGGAAAGACATTGGTCAAAGGGCACCAGTTTCTGTTAGAAACAAGGAATACGTTCTGGTGACTTATTGCATGGCATGGTGACTGAAGTTAATAATAATATGTTTTACATTTCAAAATAGCTAAAAGAGAGGACTTTAAATGTTCTTACCACAAAGAAGTGATAAATATTTGAGGTGATGGCTGTGTTTATTAGCTTGATTTGATGATTCCACAATGTATGCATGTATTGAAACATTACATTGTGCCCATAAATAGATATAATTATTTTTTGTCAATTAAAAATAAAACTTTTTTAAAAAAGGTATACTTGCTAACTAAAACAAACAACATTCTCTGCACATTGAAGCATAAAAGATAAATTCAAAAATTCTCACTTTCTTATTCTCCTGTATTTTGCCTTATCTAACAAAACCTCTTATATCTACTTAGTCAATTCAACGATTTCACTAATTTTGACAAGAGTTGGTCTAAAGTTTCTTCTTTGAGAGTCAGTCAATAATATAACCAGAATAAAAATACTAAGAAAACAGCTCTCTTATATAGAGAAACACTTTGGAAGCACCCACTTACGTATCAATAATTTGACTAAATTTGAAGCACAGAAGAAGTACTGCTAAGTCTATTGTGATATAATAATTTCAAATCCTTCTCAGAATCAATTCAATGATGAACAACACTTTTCAGCCTAATTCTCATAACTGCAGGCACTCAAAAGTAATAAAGTTATATTTTAGAAACAATATTCTAATAATAAGACCTTTTTCTAACTCAGACTATATCCGAAATTTAATCTAGATTAGTGAGGTTTTACTAGGCACTCATGTATCTACTGAAAGATGGGGCACATTCAGATGGTGGCTAGTGTCTACTTGAGAGGAAAGTAGTAGATTTAACATTTATTGAGCCCTTAATATTTTCAAGTAACTGTAATGGGTGAACCATTAACTACAAATAGTCCCTTAATGCAGTAGCCTGGCAGACGAGTGTGAGACACGCTTAAAGATAGAAGGGGAGAAGAAGGAAGACCTGCTGAATGTAATGTTTAAGGAAGGCAGAAGAGGGAGTGGTAAATTCTGACTCAGGGAAGGAAGAAAGGGTAAGGTTTCCAAGAGCAGAGCTGGGGACAGGGTATCAACAGAAGAGAGCTCATGAGCAATGGTAGACACATAGGAAAAGGGCTTGGCCAGGAGCAGTGAGCAGTTTGCTGACTTTAGGGTGTGCTGATATGGGGTGGGGACAATAAGTGTGTGGGAAACAGAACTGGAGCATCAGGCTAGGGCCTGATCCTAGAGAGACTTAGAGGCCATTCCAGGGAGGTTGGGCTTTATTCTGTACACACTGGTGATCTGCTGACGTATTTTGAGCCAGGGAGTGAGCAGATTTAGGTTTGGGGCACTGTCTTTGGTGACAGTAGATAGGATAATTTGGAGTTGGGAAAACCTGGAGACCACTGAAAAAATTACGGAATCTATTGTCACTGGTTGAGACTCTTTTCCCCAATTTTCTGTTTACCTGCTGGCTGTCTTCAGAGAGGATTATTAGCATATCAGGGTGTAATTTTTTGAATGACAGTAGGAAATTAGGTTTATCATTATTTCTTTGTTCCAAAAGACTGGTTGTTAGAGATTTTTAGTGCTCTTTTCATAACCTAAGAATCTCTACTGAGATGGTGAAATACGCAAAAAAAATGCAATTTTCTCAGCTTATAAATACTGGCTATTTAATTAACATTGTTGTGACATTGATATATTTTTCTTATATAGATGATGAGAGAAAGTTCTTTGAAAAATTGCATATCTATTGTTCTTGAGTAAGTTGCTAAGAGCATTTTACCACCAAGAATAGAACTAAAGAAAATTGGCTCTGCCTTGTCTGAAGACCATGACTTCTACCTTGGGAACATGTGCACCCAAATGAATACAGCCGCCTCTGTGTGTTCATGGGAAGGGATCATGGGTGGGGAGGCACAGTGATTCTCAGAATGGCCCCTGTAATTTAAACCTAAGTACCAACATCTCTATGTCAGAAGCAAGGAAATAGACCAAAGCTTTAAATGACTAGTTTCAAAATACGCACATAACCAGTTCTAATGCTGAGGGGAAAATCTTCACTTTTATAATTGTTTTGTATGTCCAAGTAAATATGTATAACAACTTTCTCCTAAGACATTTCCCCCTTTTGGTTCTAGAGACAAAAAAAAAACAAATGTTGCCTATGTGTCTAAACTTCTTTTCTAGGACTTCACATTTTTAAATTCAAGTTGAATATCCCTTATCTGAAATGCTTGGGACCAGAAGGGTTTCAGATTTTGGATACTTTTGGGTTTTCGAATATTTGACTATATATGCTGAGATACATCAGGGATGGGACCCAAGTCTAAACAAAAAAATCATTTATGTTTCATATATACCTTATCAACGTTGCCTAAAGATAATTTTACACAATATTTTAAATAATCTTAAGCACAAAACAAAGTTTTGACTGTGTTTTGACTGCGACTCACTGTGCGAGGCGAGGTGTGGAATTTTCTACTTGCAGCCCCCTGTTAGTGCTCAAAATATTAAGCATTTTAGATTTTGGAGTTTGGAATTCAAGTTGTTCGAGCTTTGTATCAAACATAACCAATTTATTAACAAAGCAGGTACAAAGTACGACACACTTATGCCCCTAACTTTTGAAGAAAAGCAAAAAAGACTAGTAGGTCAAAATCGCTTTTCTCTCCCACAAATCATCTTTGTTACTCACACACAACATATACTTTGCAAGTGTTTCCAAATTTCTGAAAACTTCACATCTCTTGTCTCAAGCTCTAGGTATGTACCTGCCTCCCATATTGTGGTGTCAAAGGGAAGGTGTCTGAGCAAACTTATTGATCTCAACCTTTTCTTCTCCACCTATGGCAGAAGCCACAAATACCTTATGTAAAGGGCTTGCAGCTGTGCCCTATGAAGGAGAACTCCCTCCAGACTGGGCATGCATCCTGGCCTCTATTTGGAATGCTGTCTTTCTGCCTCAGTTTCCTTCCTGATGTATATATATATATATATAGACTCTGCCTCTCTGCCCAAGACTTCTATGATGACAGCTCACTGGGCAGGGAGCCTGGATCTATGTTCCAGTCTCCTGTTGCAGATCAGATACCACCTCTGGATCCTTCTCTGCTCCTCACTGACCAAACTCAAGGAACAGATCTTCCCTGCCCAGGTCTCCAGGACCCCACCCTACCCACTTCTAGGAGAGAATTCACACAGGTAAGTTAAGAACAGTTATAGCAAGGGATAAATCCTCCCTGCCCCTTGCGTAGTATGCCTTAACATTTAGCCTTAACCACAGGGATACAGAATAGCCCCTTCTGTACAACTGAACTGGAAAATTGGATCTGCATATAAAAAAGGAGGCTGTTCTAGCTAACTGATTAGTAAGGCCCTTGTAGCTTGTCCAGTTACATATATTCGTGTTCAACTTGTCACACTGTCTGGCTGACTAATTTGGCCCATAGACTCCCCAAACATAAGATTCTAATGACTCACTTAAAGTTTTAATATTCAGAAGACTGGGCCTTCTCCTTGGAAAGTTGTTCTGATGAGCAGGAATGTTAATTTGTGAGTGTAAGCACTGCCTTCACCTCTGGACGTGTCTGTGTGGTATATGCCAAAGAGACAGAACTCAGCACAGATGGTGACTCCTGAATCATTCACCTCAGGCAGCTGTGTTCCGTGGCGGTACAACTCCATGGCAGCACAGGGACCACGAACCCACAGATTATCACAATAAACAGTACAAGACCTCTTGCAGGTTGTAGGCCATGGAGCACATGTTTAACTTCTTTGGGGAAAAAAATAATTCACTGGCAAAAAAAAAAAAAAAAAAAAAACCCAGAATATTTGCCAAACACCTCATTTCCTGCTCTATAACCAGATGGTTATGAATCATGTGAAACATCCCTTCCACCTCCATGAACAAATATTCGTGTTATTTACAAACTAGTAGTACATTTGTGACTGTGCATACACGCCTAAAAAATTTCTAGGCCATGGAATATATTATTTCTCAAGTATATGGGAAAATCTATAACACGAAAATCTTTATCTTCCCAGGCTTTCTGAATAATGTGTATTAAAAAGTTGTTAATGACCTAACAAAAGTTACTGGGTCTTGGAGTGTGAGACAGATGACTATTCTGGAGAAAGGATGTTATATGAAGCAGGAACTACATGTTTTCACTGTAGTTTCACCCTTTTATTTAGAAACAACAATAAACATTTTTGTTATGGCTTTGAAAGGAGAAAATAAATGCCTTTTTGTTATGGCTTTGAAAAGAGAAAATACATGCCTTTTTGGAAGAGAGAAAGAGAAAAGGCAGGAAGGAAGGGAAAGAAGGAAGGAGAGATTGGATGGATTCTTTGCTAGCCAAGGTGCCTAAGAGCTAGAAACAAAAGTAGGAAATAAAAACCCTGTAGCTTTCTGCACCACAGCTGCCTCCCCTCGCAGCAAAGAGCAGGCCCTCAGCCTCCGAGCCTGGGAGAGGGAGCATCACCCTTAGACACAATCTAGCCCAGAAGGGCCTGGCGCTGTCCTTTTTGGCCCCCTGACAAGAATGTTCACTTACAGATCCCAAGTTATCCTAAGTCCATCTGGCGTGTTCTGAGGATCAAAAACAAATGTGTGGAGCCTCCCCTCCCTCGCACCCGTCTGCACTCTCAGGCTCTGACCTGCTTTCAGGAGCACTCAGGGTGAAGCCCAGACTTGTCCCACAGGGGATTCTCTGGGAGGGAGGCTGGGAGCACATGGCTCTGCCTGCTCACCCACCCTAAGAGGTGGAAGGAAGCAGCCCAGCGGTGCCCCTCAGAGTCAAAGACAGCCTGGCTTGCTCTCACAAGCCCTTCAGCTTGGTGGTCAGTAGTGAGGTGTTTTGTTCCTTTCTTACTAGAGTCAGAGAGAGTCAGAAGGGAACTCAGAGATGATCGTACAAAGAGAAGAATACTAAGGCTTAGCGAGGTCAGACTACTCACATGGGTCATGCCAAATGAGCAGAAGAGTCGGGATTCAATACCAAGGATGAGGATTTCATTTGTAGTGTTTTGCCATCCTATGGATGGGTTTAAATCAGAGGGAATAACTTTGATCCAGCTATTCTTCAAGAGAAGATAAAGCCAGGGCTTTGGGAACAGTAGGAGGTGGGGATGAGGGGAAGGGTAACATCAGGCAGCATTTATGTGACCAAACAGACACCTTTTTGACACAGGTTGGACATGTCAGATAAAATAATCTGCCATCTGCACCAACTTGTTTGACCTGAATGGCAAGTTCAAATGCCAAGGTGACTAGAGAAGAGGGAGAGTACAGGAAGCAAGGGAGGAGGGGACGCTTCTCCTCTTTCTTAGGACAGGAGTCTGGCACCTCATCCTTTTATGAACAATAGAGCCCCTGTGTAAGCCCCACATCCCTCAGGAAAGGAGGATCCCAGGAGGTCCCATCCTCTGCAGCCTGCAGCGCCTCTTCCTCATTTCCTTATTGACTCTTGATTCCAGGAGTCCCAGGTGGGCAGGGCTTAGACATCCAGTTACATCAACTGTCCCTGTGTCCGATCCCTGATTTTACTTCACTACAGGAAGTAGCCAGAGTTTAACAGCAGGCTCTCTGTGTCTGGATTTTATGATAAAAGAGGATTTATCAACAGTACTTGAGGGCCTTCCTGAGAAAGAGGAATTGGCCTCTCTTCAGTCAGGAGGCAGGGAATTATTTGCACGCCAAGCAAATAGCTCCCAAGCTAACAGTAAATGGCTCTGGGGCTGTGCCATTCATTGACCCTGGGAATTCACCCGAGGCACCTCTGGAATTTGAAAATAGCTGTTAACTACATTAAATCGTGAGAATTACAGATTTTTCCAAAAGGGATGATTATTAGAAATGTGAGGTGTCAACTGAGGTTCGATGAATAGGCACCACCAGTTTGTTTTCTTCCTATAATCCAAGCCTCTGAAAATGACCTGAGAATTCACACATATGATCTGAGAGTCAGGACTGGCCAAAATTGTAGAAAGTGAAGGTAAAACCTGTATTCTTCCCACCTCCCTTTAAACAGAGTACTTACTATACTAGTCTGGTGTTTGGAACACCTACCGTAGCTTATTCCTTTGGACTTACGCATTTTTGTATCTAAGAAACTTCTTTCAGAATAAAAATACTCTTGCCAGGGGCAACGTATCAGGTTGTTTTGGACTAAACTGTGTCCCCCTAAAATTCATAGAAGTCCTAATCCCCAGTAGCTCCAAATGTGACTGTATCTGGAAACAGGGTCTTTATAGAGGTAATTAGGTTAAATGAGGTCACTGGGGTGGGCCCTAATCCAATATGATGGGTCTCCTTATAAGAGGAAATTGGGACACAGACCTGTTCACAGGGAAGACCGTGTGAAGACACTGGAAGAAGACAGCCATCCATCAGGCAAGGAGAGGAGCCTTGGAGGAGACCAGTCCTGGGGACTCCTTGATCTTAGACTTCTAGCCTCCAGGGTTATTAGAAAGTAAATTTCTGTTATTTAAGCTGCCCAGTCTGTGGCACCTTGTTATGGCAGCCCTAGCAAAGTAATTCACAGGCTATTTACACTTGAACATGAATTATTGGTAGTAGGAAAAAGAAAAAAACAAACGAGCCCTGTAACTTTCCTAGTCTTGAGGAATGGAGACTATGAACAAATCAAGTCTTCTGTGGGAATTCTGGGTCATGGGCTTTGGAATCACCACCAGCAATGGAACCCCAAGTAAGCTACTAAACCTCAACAGGCTCATCCATGATGTGGGGATTATCATAATATTGACCTTATAAAGCTGCTAGGATTAAATAAAATACATGGAAATTATACAGTGCCTAAGACATAGTGAGCACTCCATAAATTGTAGTTATGATAATAGTGAGGGGCTAGGAGAGGGGGCTCTGAGAAAAGAGGACTAGGTAGAAGACAGAGGGGAAAGTAATAAAAACAATGGTGGTCTGCAGAGTCGCGAGCCCTGGATTTTAGCTCCAGCCCTGCACTGATTAGATAATTTTGGGAAGTCACTTTGCTGCCCTGATTCTCAGTTTCCTCATGTATACAATGAGAAGGCTAGACTGTATACAAAAGAAAAACAGGGAACAGGAAGCTAAAACACCTCTTTTTTTTTTTCTCAAGGTGGTCCTGAAAGGAGAAGGTGCTTTGCTTCTCTTTTTCACAGATGTCAATTATGGATCAACTTCTGAGTCACATAGAAGAGATAAACACAAATTTCTTCACTTGCTTTCTTTTCCTTCCACCAAATATCCATTCCTGTAGTAGCTACCATGATTGATAAGAGAAGCATTTTCCAGGACCACCCTTAGCCATGATCTCAGGCCTCTGGAGTGGCCCCCCTCCACTATTCTCCAATGATGTTCCTTGGAGCCTCCCCTCCAAACCTTTCCATATCTAGGAAACCTAGATTTCCACACCCCAGGGGAACGTCTCACTGGATCCCAGGAGAGCAGAAAAGCATAGATGGGTTGAACCTCATGTTACTCTGAAGGAATATCCTGAGATTTATTCTAGAAATGCATTCTCCGCCAACACCAGAACTTAAGAGTCTTCATCACAGAACTTATTACATTTATTAGGTGATAATTGATGAGGCTTTGGACAGAGCATGCATTCCTTCAAGCAATCAGCTCTGCTTACTTGCTGCCAAGACACTGTGCTAAGTGCTAGGCTGGACAGTTCTTTCCTGAGGGGAAATTCATAGACTATTAGATAGTTAAAAAGAAAAAAAATCTATCATTTTACCATGCACTTCATATCAAATGAGCCATGGCATATTTCTGTTAAATATTGATATAAACCGTCATGGAAATAATTAAACATCTTCACCTTCCAGCACCATCAATTGGCCATTTCTCACCTGATCACTGAGGATATAAAGTGCTTTTCCAGGCTCCAGGACTCTGGTTCATTGCTAGTAACAGGACGCCTCTCACGTATGGGAAGCCAGAAACATCCAGGACCCTCACTGACTGCTTGGGCACAGCCGTCTGAGCAGACCTATGAAGAAACAGAAGGATTTGTGCTTTTTAGGTATCTCTGGTCAAAACGAGTATTTGAAGTTCTAATTCTACTATTATCTGGCACCTACACTTGGCCCATTGCTGGAAATATTAGGACTAGAAAACATCAAGATCAGGCACCGAACAGGCAAATCTCCACTGAGAGGGTTCAGATGTGGATATAACTGATGAAGACTGGCTATGGTTATAAAATGGAACGCAGTTTTCTAATTACGTAGTGCATGGGTCTCGTGTGTGTGTGTGTGTGATGCGTGTCTGCATGTGTGTGTTTGTGTGTGTGTGTGAGTGTATATCTAAGGCGCTTCACATTTAGCGCTCAGCTCTTGGAATTAGTCCACATTCTGAGGTAAACCTATGGTGTTTGATACAAATCAATTGGAGAGAAACATCTGGTGTCATTTGTTTTTCTAGATTCATTTTTAGTATCTCCAAGACAGAGACACAACAAAGCTGTACTTACGGTCAACTTATTCTAAAGTTTTATCGTTATCTACAAGTAGATACCTGTGTCTCTTTCACTTCCTTATTTGAATAAAATTAAGTGGGTCTAGTCCTTACCTTAATTCTCTTTTAAAAATGCTCAAGAAAACCAATTTCAGTAGCTGGGCCTAAAACAATATTGCAAAACTTGGGTGCTAGGGTTATAACAAGGATTTTTCCAACCATCAAGAAACAAAATAAGACTTTCAAACAGTTTTATTATTTTTTATCTTTTTTAAAAATTGTATTGGGGTAAAATACACATAGCATAAAATTTACCTTCTTAACCATTTTTAGGCGTACAGTTCAGTGGTATTAAGTACATTCATATTGTTCTATGGCCACTACCACCATCCATCTCCAGAATCTTTTCATCTTCCCAAACTGAAATTCTGCCTCCATTAAACAATAACTCCCCCGTCGTGTCTTTCCCCAGGCCCTGGAAACCACTATTCTATTTTCTGTCTTTATAAATTTCACTACTCCAGATATTTCATATAAATAGAATCATAGAATATGTGTTCTTTTGTGTCTGGCTTATTTCGCTGAGCATAATGTCTTCAAGCTTCATCCATGTTGTAGCACATGTCAGAATTACCTTCCTTTTGAGGGTGAATAATATTTCATTGTATGTAGATGCCACATATTGTTTACTCACTCATCCATCAGTGGACACTTGGGTTGCATCCACATTTTGGCTACCATGAAAAATGCTGCTATGAATATGGGTGTACAAACATCTCTTTGAGACCCTGTTTTCAATTATTTTGGGTATATACCCAAAAGGTGAATTGGTGGATCATATAGTATTTCTACCTTTAATTTTTTGAGGACTTACCATACTGTTTTCCATAGGAGCTACATCATTTTACAATCCTACCAATAAATAGTGCACAAGGGTTCCAATTTTTTCACATCCTTGCCAACACTTGTTATTTTATGTTTTTAGGCTTGCCATCCTAATGGGCATGAGGCCTTCCAAACAGTTTTATGATCGACTAAGTTAACGAAGTAAACCAGATCAATAATGTGCCATAACATCAATTACCAAAAGAAAGGGGGATGGAAGACACTCAGTTCCACCTCAGCCCTTACAACACGGTTTGAATGGAGAGTAGAAGGGGACAAGTTCCCATTTCACAAGGTAAAGTTTATAGGTTACCTAGATATCTTTCACTGCCACTTGTTCTAGGTCACACACACAAAACCCAACTCAGCAGTCTCAAGTAAATCAGGAGGAAAATGATGCAAGTCTCAATGAGAGAGAGAGAGAAATAGTGATATAAAGAGTGAAAAGGAAGAGGAGGAGGAGGAAAAGGAAAAAAGGAAGGAAGAGAGGGAATAGGAAAGGAAAGGCAAGGAAAGCTTTCACACAGCAAATGAAACAGAGTGAAAAGGCAAACTACAGAATAGAAGAAAATATTTGCAAACCATATATCTGATAAGGGATTACTGTAATATCCAAAGTGTATAAGGAATTTCTATAACTGAATAGCAAAAAATAAAATAAAATAGTAACAAATAACCCTACTAAAAATGGGCAAAATACTTGAATAGACATTCTCCAAAGAAGACATGCAGATGGTCAACAGTTATATAAAAAGATGCTTGACCGGGCGCAGTGGCTCACACCTGTAATCCCAGCACTCTGGGAGGCCGAGGCGGGTGGATCACCTGAGGTCAGGAGTTCGAGACCAGCCTGGCCAATGTGGTGAAACCCCATCTCTACTAAAAATACAAAAATTAGCCGGGTATGGTGGCAGGCATCTGTAGTCCCATCTACTCAGGAGGCTGAGGCAAGAGAATCATTAGAATCTGGGAGACGGAGGTTGCAGTGAGCCAAGATCGTGCCACTGCACTCCATCCTGGGCAACAAGAGCAAGACTCCATCTCAAAAAGCAAACAAACAAAAGATGCTCAACATCATTAATAATGAGGGAAACGGAAATCAAAACCGCAATGAGATATCACCTCATTAGAGTGTTAAGATGTCTATTAGAGAAAAGAAGATAACACACGTTGGTGAGAATGTAAAGAAACTGGAATTGTTGCGGCCGGGCACGGTGGCTCAAGCCTGTAATCCCAGCACTTTGGGAGGCCGAGACGGGCGGATCACAAGGTCAGGAGATCGAGACCATCCTGGCTAACACGGTGAAACCCCGTCTCTACTAAAATACAAAAAACTAGCCGGGCGAGGTGGCGGGCGCCTGTAGTCCCAGCTACTCCGGAGGCTGAGGCAGGAGAATGGCGTAAACCCGGGAGGCGGAGCTTGCAGTGAGCTGAGATCCGGCCACTGCACTCCAGCCTGGGCAACAGAGTGAGACTCCGTCTCAACAACAACAACAAAAACAAAGAAACTGGAATTGTTGGTAGGAGTGTAAAATGGTACAACCACTATGGAAGGCAAAAGAAGGGTCCTTTAAAATTGAAAATAGAACTACCATATGATTTAGCAATCCCATTTCTGGGTATATACCCAAAAGAACTGAAAGTAGGGTCTCAAAGAGATATTTGTACTTCCACATTCCTTGCAGCATTATTCACAGTAGCCAAAAGGTAGAAGCAACATAGGTGTCCATCGATAGATGAATGGATAAAGAAATTGTGGTACATACATACAATAGAATATTATTCAGCCTTTAAAAAGAATGAACTCCTGTAATATGCAACAACATGGATGAACCTAGAGAAACATTATGCTAAGTGAAAGACGTCAGTCAGAGAAAGACAAATACTGTATATTTCACTTATGTTCGATATCTAAAATAGCTGCTATGGTTTGAATATTTATTCCCTTCAAAACTCATGTTGAACTTTAATCCCCAATATGGCAGTATTGAGAGACGGTTTCCTTAAGAGGTGATTGAGTCATGAGGGCCCTGCTTTTATGAATGGATTAATTCATTCATGTATTAATATGTTATCATGAGGGTGGGACTGGTGGCTTTATAAGAAGAGACCTGAGCTAGCACACTCAGCCTCCTCACCATGTGATATCCTGTACTACCTCTGCAGAAGAGTCCCTGCCAGCAAGAAGGCCCTCACCAGATGTAGCCCCTTGACCTTGGACTTCTCAGCCTGCATAACTATAAGAAATACATTCCTTTCCTTTATGAATTACCCAGTTTCAGGTATTCTGTTATAAGTAACAGAAAATGAACTAAGACAATAGACAAACTCATGAAAGCAGAGAGTAGAATGTTGGTTGCCAGGAATTGGAGGGAGGAGAAAGTTGGGAGTTGCTATTCAATGGGTATAAGGTTTCAGTGATGCAAGTTATGTTCTGGAGAGCTGCTGTACAACATTGTGCCTTTAGTTAACAGTAATGTATTATAGACTTAAAACTTTGTTAGGAGGTTAGATCCCATGTTCAGTGTTCTCACTACAAGAAAAAAAGAAAGAAAAAGGAAATGTAGTATTTGTTAAGTTCTATTGGTAAATGGAAGTGTGTGCCTATGGATGAACTTGGCTGACCTGACAATAAAAATCCTAACATAGAACTTCTTTGAAGATTGAATATATAATAGTGGTCCTAGTTCTCCATAGTGAATAGTCTTTTCAAAAGAATACATGATCAAAACTTTCCACAGGCAGAGATAACTTAAAGCTACTTCACAAATCTTACTTATATACTGTATACTGTATTACATTGTATATTGTATACTGTAATGAGTTGTGAGGGATATGTATTACTTTAAAATCTTGACTTTGCAGATTACTTAAATGCTTACAAATGAAAAGACTCATGAGATAGAGCTTTATAATATTTTTAGATTAAATTAAGTTTTCTGAAGCTTGAAGTTTCAAATTTGCAGCAACATTTCTTGTGAGAAAACTAAAATAGAATACATTCAAAACAGCTTGTCCATAGATTCTTTAAAATAATCCTTCCTGTTTTGCAGAATTAAGAATATGTTCAATCAGTGGAAGGAAAATGCTAAGTTTCTGAGGACCAACTAGCTAAAACTAATAGTTAATATTTATTGCTCATTTATTATACACATTTGCTCTTTCCAACAATTCCTAAGGTTGTTCCTATTATTTTCTTCATTTTATAAATTTGGACAATTGAGTGATACTAAACAACCTGACTAAGGTCAATGCAGAAGATCACTAAGAACCCAAGTAATCTGACCCCAGGGCCTATTCTTAAACTATTACATTGTGCTATCTCTCTACAGATTAAAAAGGACAACATCTTAATCTTCAGTTGCCTGATGAAATGACCAGTGATTCCTCTGCTTTGGAGTAAACAAAGTATATCACAACAAATCTCCTTCACTTTTTCCTTCCTTTGCAGGATTTCTGAAACTTGTCTTCTTGTCAGCTGCTCAGCATAAGAGGAACCAGAAGCCTACTGCCCATTTGATTTTTTCTTTGCAGGGAGAAAGAGACTTAGCCCCAGTTTCTAAAATCTATGGTCTCTCTCACACAGCGAGGAGGATGCAGCACGTGCAGAGGCTTCATAAATCTTATGAGTGCTGAAAAGAACCATGTCCTCCAGCAAGGAGGAGCCAGGAAACATTCCACAGGCAAGTCTGGAGTTTTTACACCTGTTGAGAAACACACCACCCACTAAAGAAAAAAAGGGGGCAGAGCTCTTCTACCCTTAGATAATATGTGTTGGGAAGAATTAACCAGGTAAGTATGAATGTAGCACACATAATCTCATGTCTTCTTTCATCCGTATCAGTCATTCTTTGAAGATGAGCTAATGTCCCAGTTGTTCCTCCTACTTGGCCAACCATCTTTTGGTCATTTTTCAACAATTTAGCATTGTGTAATGGACAAGAGAGGAAGTCACACTTCAGTGTATCACAGGTTATGACATCTGGTAAAGAATAAAAATGGTAGGAAGATAAACAAGCTCTGTCAGAGCTAGTGTTTGTCTTGTTGGCTGCCAAGTGCTTGATGAGTATGTGTCAAAAAGGAAGAAAGAGAAGGGAGAGAAGGAGGAGGAGAAGGAAGAAAAAAGGGAGGAATGAAACAATTAAAACTTTTCCTACTAGAAAAGTGCCATTTGATGCTCATCTGAGCTTCAGACCCCTCCTTGTTCTCAGTCTGATTCTGCCTTAGATGGGGGAGAATTATACTGATCTGGCATCAACACAGCACTGTCAATTTGCTGTCAGTTTCTCTTGATTTTTGCACTTAAGGTTAGGAATGAGAGTGATTTTATGCTTCCATTGTCTACAGCCACATACAAACCATCCTAAAACATAGTGGCTTAAAATAACAACAATCATTGATTTGCTCACAGTTCTGCAGTTTGGTCAAGGTTCAGCAGGGATAGTTTGTCTCTGTTCCATACAGTATCAGCTGAGGCAGCTCAACTGAGGATGGAGGATTCACTTTCAAGATTGTTTCCTCGCAAGGCTGGCAAGCTTGTATTGTCAGCCAGACCTCAACTAGGACTGTTGGCCAGAGACCCCTCTCCTCCTCCACATAGATCCATCTGTGTGGCTGCTTGGGTTTTCTCACAAGATGGCAGCAAGGTTCCAAGAGCAAATATTCCAAGAAAACAGGCCTCAATATGAAATCACTTATCAAGCCTCCATTGCATCATACTTGCTAAATGTCCCATTGGCCAAAGATGGCTCCATGATAAAGCCCAGAGTGGGAGGGGACTACACAAGGGTGAGACCTCCGAGAGCCGTGGTTCATTGGGAGTCACCAAACTAAGAGTTTACCACAGAGTGTGGTAACTTTTGTCTCTCTCTGTTCGTAGATAAAAATTGAGAACTGGTATTATTTGCCCACTCCTCCAGTTTTTTAAGCCAGAAACTTAATACCAATGTTTCCTAATGTTTAAGTTGGCTTAAGAGAATGGTAGGGAGGAAAAAAGCTCTATGAGAGGAAAAAAATGTTATGGGTAAATAAAGTCAGGAAAATAGAAGTTCTTATCAAAAACAACAGTTAACTATCCTGGAACCACAGGGCAGCAAGGGGTACCTATGCAACAGGGGAAGGCTTGTGTCACAGGTGAAAATTATGACATGCTGGATGACAAAAAACATAGACATATGGCACACGAAAACCTTACAAGGAGTGGAAATGTTACAAGCTAATACGGTTCATGAAGAAATGATAAGGACTTTTTCCAGGTAAAGTCAAAAACACAAAAGCCAGAAAATAATTTGATTTTATAAACAGCATTTCAGTTGGACTTTCAAAAGTTTAATTTAAACGACATTTTCAATACTTTTACCAATGATGAGATTGTTAAAATGGCAAGATAACTAATACTTTGAGGGACTGGATTAGAATTCAAATTAACTGAACAAATAGAAGTTGACAAAGATGTAAGGGACACAGATGTCTTCTAAGCTGTGATCACGTTCTAAGCCCATATTAAGACCCGCATATGTATTAATCGTCACAGAAACTTAAGGCACAGAGAGTTAAATCACTTTCTCAATGTTCCACTGTTTGCCGGTGTGGGAGACAGGATTTGTAGCCAGATTTGTCTGTTTGTTTTGATGGATTTGTTAGGTCCAAAATTTCTGCAAACTGAATCATTCATTTTTTTCATTGACTCTTTAAAACCAGAAAATATAGTTTCAAGGGGAAAAAAATACTGATCAAAGATGCAACAAAGACATCACATGTAAGAATTCTGAAAGCTCTTCTAATCCTCAAACTGAATCGAAACACATGTTTAATGAACTGATAACTGTCAAAATAATTAACCAATTCAAATACTGAAACTTCAAATATCGAATTATGAACATGTTTTCCTGCGGCTAGATATATGTGAGCAAGTATTTTTAAAAGCGTTAGCTGCTTCTTTATTCCAAGTAATTCCTTTTAAATTCCCCAAAAGTTATAAAGACAGACCAAATCTTGGTACTTTAAAAACTTTGAAACAGTTTGTGCTGTAAAGTTTTTTTTTAATCTTATCTGCTTGCCTGCTATGAGTACCTTCCCACTTGCTTATTAACTAAGGATTTTCCTCTTCTTAGGCCAAGAATATTAATAAGGGGCATTTAATTGATCCATTTCCTTGGTATCCTTTGTGAGTTCTTGATGCTAGTGGAAAACATACTCATTTTTATGTATGCCCTTCTTAGAACTAAAAAGGATATATATTAGGATTGTTCATTACAATAGTAGCAACAGTAGCTCTATCAGATACTGTCAGAAGCCCTGGCTTTCTAATTTAATGTTTTGTTTTTTGTTTTTTTTGTTGTTGTTGTTGTTTTCAAAGTTGGCATTTCTTCACCACGGGAAAAATGACTGGATCCTTTAGTGCTGCAGCAGAGACACGGAGCACACCCCAGGGGCGTGGAAACTGGAGGCAAGCATGTAAGATGGGGGCGGGGGAATGTCCTTTAAATTCAGCTTTTCTCAGAGCTCTATTAGAATTCATGTCTCCTTTTTGACTCAGTAACTTTGACAAGTAGTAGAAAGTTTGGAAAGTGTCCAGAAAACAGTTGTGAAAAGTATTAAAAGGCCAAGGAAATAGGTCATATGAGAAACCTAAAGGTTAGTCATTCCATAAAAGAGAAGCCTATGGTGAGATTGAAGATCTGTCTTCACATCTGGGTAGAGCTATTATAAGAGTGATGGTGGCCCCCCATGATGGCGACTGAGGCTCAAAATGAGGACATCTATAAGGGCTATAAGACCCTAGGACTGGTTGTCAAGCAGGGGAGTTGATTTTTAAAAATAGGCCAGAAGTATCTTTGCTTCATGTTGCCTAAGGATAGATTTATACTCAACTATCCACAAAAGGACTGGCCCCATTTCTGGGACATTAATTATTCACATAGTCCAGTGAGATGCAGAGACTAGGCCAGAAGGGTAAAATTCACCTGGCTCCAGTTTCCCTTGCTATTTTGTGTTTAGGAGATTCTTCTGGTGCAGCACTCTATTTGCTGATGGTAGTGTGCTCTCAGTAGATCACCCAGGGTCCTGGAAGGAATTCAGATTTGGGATTCAAGCAGACCTAGGTTGATACTCCATCTCTGCCACTTTGTCAGTTGTTAATTCCACTTTTCAGAGCTCTATTTTCTCAATCAATAAGTGAAGATAATAATACACACTTACTTACTTAAAATGTTATGAGGATAGAGTGAGACAAGATAATGTAAAATGCCTTGTCTGCAGTAGGTGGTTACTAAGTCTTGCTTCCTCTCCCTTTCTGTGACTGGGCAGGATTGTAGGAAAGGGAAGAGTGGAAGAGTATCTAGATGAAGTGTAAATAGGGACCACATATATTGTATAGCTGAATTTCAATTTTTTGAATGCCAACAATGTGTAAAAATGACCCTCAAGTCAACCAATCATCAAGTGATAGCTCCAGGAGGTTCAGATCCCTTTTGACTGCACTCCAAGGTCTATTGCATTTCTCAAGCGCTTTCTGAGTGCCAGGTTCTTCGCTGGCACTTTACATCCTCACCCAACAGCTACGTGTTACTGTCCCTATTTTATAAATGAGGAAACTGAGGCACGAAAAGATCATGTACCTGCTAATTAGGACACATGGCAACCAAGTTCTGGAGCTAGAACTGGAACACAGGTTTATTCCAGTTCCAACACCTGAGATGGTGAAAAAGAGAGGAAATAATAGGTCTCACTCATACATAGAGTCCTCGAGGGATAAGGCAGACTTAGAATTTAAAGCTACCAAGTTCAGAGCAACTGAGGAGCCACTTTGTCAGGCCCTGGCACCTGAAATCTGTTACATTTCTAAATGCCATTAAAAAAGATGTTCCCAGGAGTCAGGCCAGAGCAACCTGCTTGAAATCCACCTAATAGGTGTATTACAAGGAAGACAGAGGACTGTTTACTTCCTCTGACCTAATCTCTTTATATCTTAAATGGATTTCTGAGGGTACAGTAAAAGCTCTCGCTGCTTCTGACACAAGTAAGCCTTGAGTGTCACTTGATTTATGCGTCTTCCCAGCTTGCGCCAGCATGCCTCTACCTACAAATAGCTTTCCATTCACCTCAGGCATACAGGTAGGAGCAGAGCATTCTGACTCACCAGCAGGCAGTTCCAGCCTGGTGCCACTTGCCTTTCTTCACGCAGTCACCAAGTTAATGGGTTGTATTTAACAGTGATATTTATAGACAACAAATGACCCCCAAAGCAGCAGTGGTGCCCCTCCCATTTAAAAAGGGCTAATTCATCATGGCTGTCCCCCATGCTGTACTGCTATTTCCTTGCGTCCCTTCTCTTAAAGTGATTGCCAGATAGTACAAGTGTTTCGTTTCCTTTCACGTAAGAATTTTTTGGCTACAACGATTGAGATGAAAGAGTAATAAAAGAACATAGATGATGTTGTTCCTGCTGTTTTGTATTCTGGTTATTTTATCCCATCACACTTAGAATAAAATAAAAAATTATTCCTATAGCCAACAAGGCCTTTTGTTGTCTGGTTCCCTTCCCCCTCCATGTACACACACACACACACACACACACACACACACACACACACACACCCTCCCCCGACTAATGCTCTGACTCCTCTCCCATCTCTCCCTCCCCTTTCATCACCAGACACCAGCCACTATGGCCTCCCTGTTGCTCCTGCGACACACCCAGCACATGAGCACCCCAGGGCATTAGCACTTGCCTTTCCAGATGGAACTCTCTTCCTTTACAGAGCCTCGTGACACACTCCCTTAGTCCAAGTGTCTGCTTCAGATATCTGAACAAAGAGACCTTCCCTGACCACCCTCTCTAACACAGCACCTTCAATTACTCTTTATCCCTTTAGCGTGCTTTATTTTTCTTCTTAGCACTTATCTATTTGACACTATGTTATATATTTATTGTACTCAGTCCACATACACACATGCACATGCACACACATGCACATACACTCACATGTGCAAGCACACACACTCGAATGGAAGCTCCATGGAGGCAGGACTTGGCTTTGTCTTGTTCACGGTCACAGCCTGAGCATCTAAAACAGAGCCAGGTCCATAGAAAGGGCATAATAAATGGTGGATGGATGGATGATTGTTTTGTCCTCACCAAACAATCTCAGTCAAACTCTTTTAAGGTATGGTAAAGATATCTTAAAGTTCTGGCTGGGCGTGTGGCTTGCACCTGTAATCCCAGCACTTTGGGAGGCCGAGCCTGGTGGATCACGAGGTCAGGAGATCGAGATCATTCTGGCTAACACAGTGAAACCCCATCTCTACTAAAAATACAGGAAAAATTAGCTGGGTGTGGTGGTGGGCACCTGTAGCCCCAGCTACTCGGGAGGCTGAGGCAGGAGAATGGTGTGAACCTGGGAGGCAGAGCTTGCAGTGAGCCAAGATCACGCCACTGCACTCCAGCCTGGGTAACAGAGCAAGACTCTGTCTCAAAAAAAAAAAAAAAAAAGATATCCAAAACTTCTATACATCATTGTCAGCTGGCCTCATGGAATGTTAGCATTAATAAAAAGAAAAACAAACAAACAAACAAACAAAAAAACCACTGCTTTTGATTTAGAAGGAAGAATCTGGTACAGGGAAAAAAAGAAAAGAGAAATTAAAATGTTGACAATCTACTTACCAGTTATAATGATACAATAATTTTAGTTGAAGAGGGTGGCTAGACCTATTGCTGTTTCTGAACTAGATTTGGATTTTAAACTTATATAGAAACATAGTCCAAAGAGTGCTAAATTCTGAGGCACAGTATTTCATAAATCAATACAAACACCATGAAAAATACAGTTGGTGTTCCAAAAAGAAAATGTTTTAATCTTACATTTTACACTAGAGGAAGCAAAGTCCATCACTTACTGGAGGTCTTGAAAAGTCAATGGGAGATGGAAGGGCTAGAACCCATGTCTTCCCCTGGCTAATTTTTTTCCAAAGTTGCTTATTTCTTCCACTTGCCTCTCCCTCTGAGCTTTTATACTAACACATTTTCATCTCTTTTTGCATACAATCTACTTGTCTCTTACTTTTTCAAAGGGAAATGTATGCTTATCTTCAAACCCAAGCCAGCATTTCCCAAATTGCATTCTACATAATAACCAATATGTTTACAAATATTCCTCAAATTAAAAAAAAAAATATATATATATATACACACACACACATATATACATATATTTAAATAAGTTTAGGGAAAATTGAATGGTCTCTCTCTCTCTCATGAATATGTAGTACTCATTAGCCCACTAAACCTGAGAAGTCATGCTATAAATAAATTGTATATCTTTGTTTAGTTCAGTGCTTCTAGAACTTATCTGACCAGACAACATTACTTTTTTCCCTAGAAACTTCTCATAAACACAATTGAAGAAATACTTCTTTCTCTATATGTACATACAAGATAAACACACAGGCATTTATAATACATTGTTTGTACATGAACATAAACATACAAAAAGAAGATTGCATATCATGTGCATATTTTTTGAAGTGCAAATATGTAGCTCATTGGAGGAATAGACAAGTTAGAGCACCTTAAGAGGTCCAGCAGAGCTGAGGTCCAGCTAGCTGGCACAAAGGAGAATAGGGTAGCCAGCATAGTAAGCATGCTACTTAATTTTTTGTTCAGCACCCCTTTTCTAGAAACTGCCTCTACCTACTCACACACCACCCAAATAAATGTAGTAGGAAATACCATGTCTCCAGACTGTGGAATTCCTGACCTCACAGCTGTAGTCAACTGGGACATGGGTAGCTTCCTATATTAAGCTAGGCCAGTTAGCTCCTTTCCTAGGAATTTTTGGTCCATGACTGAAAGATCTTAAGCAAAAGAATAAAGTTGGCGGGAGTCACGGAGCAAGATGGCCAAATAGGAACAGCTCCAGTCTCCAACTCCCAGCGCGAGCGACACAGAAGACCGGTGATTTCTGCATCTTCAACTGAGGTACTGGGGTCATCTCACTAGGGAGTGCCGGACAATCGGTGCTGGTCAGTTGCTGCAGCCTGACCAGCAAGAGCTGAAGCAGGGCGAGGCATCGCCTCACCTGGGAAGCGCAAGGGGAAGGGTATCCCTTTTCCTAGCCAGGGGAACTGAGACACACAACACCTGGAAAATCGGGTAACTCCCACCCCAATACCGCACTCTAAGCAAACGGGCACACCAGAAGAATATATCCCTCACCTGGCCGGGAGGGTCCCACGCCCACAGAGCCTCCCTCATTGTTAACACAGCAGTCTGCGGCGATCTACCTGTGAGGCAGCAGCGAGGCTGGGGAGGGGCGCCCGCCATTGCTGAGGCTTAAGTAGGTAAACAAAGCC
>NW_016814053.1:3026057-3037004 GCF_001698545.2 Rhinopithecus bieti | reverse complement strand
GCAGCCATAAAAAAGGATGAGTTTGCGTCCTTTGTAGGGACATGGATGCAGCTGGAAACCATCATTCTTAGCAAACTATCACAAGAAGAGAAAACCAAACACCGCATGTTCTCACTCATAGGTGGGAACTGAACAATGAGATCACTTGGACTCAGGAAGGGGTACATCACACACCGGGGCCTATCATGGGGAGGGGGGAGGGGGAGGGATTGCATTGGGGAATTATACACGATATAAATGATGAATTGATGGGTGCTGACGAGTTGATGGGTGCAGCACACCAACATGGCACAAATATACATATGTAACAAACCTGCACGTTATGTACATGTACCCTAGAACTTAAAGTATAATAAAAAATTTAAAAAAAAATTAAAAAAAAAAAGAATAAAGTTGGCATTGTGAGAGGAGTGGAGACAGAAACTGAGAGAAATGAGGCATTCCTGAAGACCCCATCCCTGACTGTCCCCTGGGGCCCAGCTTCATCCTCAACTTGGAGTCCTGAGATAACTCCATACTCCACCAATACATCTTCTCCTTTCTCTCTTTCCCCTGCTTTTTTTTGCTAGAATTGGTTTCTGCTCCTTGCAGACAGATTAATACACCAGGGCAAGAGGTATGTAATGGATGAGTCAAAGACAGGAGGGAGCAAATGCTACAACTTTCAACACACTCGCAGGTCATTGACTGTTCCCTCAGACTTTCCATTTTCTCCCTCTGTGCTTTCATTTGAAAGAAAATGCAGTTTTCATGGAAGGAAAAGAAACTAGGTAAGTATGAGATGCTAAGGAATCTTGCATTTAGATTATCATGTCTATCAATACCTAATTATTTTAAATAAATGCTGTGAAATGGGCCCACGATTTTTTGTAAGTAGTTTGTGCTACTCGTGTATCATCTCAAGCTTTACTTCTTGAAGATCTCTCTTTTCTTAAGGACCTCTGGGGTTTTTCTTAAGGAAGTATTTCAGGTGGTTTATTCTGTTTAAGTACAAACATTATTAAGCCCTTTTAAAGCTCACTGATAAAATATTGCATTTCAAAAGCACATCTTTAGACTGAAGTCCATATTTTGTTGGGGACAGAGGAGTATCAGAAAGTAATAAATAATCTAACTTTAGTGTAACCATCTTAAATTAACTTTAAACAAAAGAATCACTTTCCTAGAAACAGACCAACACAAAAGAGCTGAACAAGCGAACAACAGAGAGATGCAATTAGGAAAGTATTCAAACCTACAATAAATCAGAGAAATACAAAATAAAACAAGGCATTTTTTTCTCTTAGCAAAATTATACACTCACATAAACACGTGTGTGTGTGTGTGTGTGTGTGTGTGTGTGTGTCCATTTGGGAAATAAGTTGCCGTTGTTTACCAAATGCTATAAAAATGCTTGTGCCCTTTCATCCTCAGCTGAACTTCTAAGTGTAAGGAAAAATATTAAATATGAAAAAGCTACATACTTAAATATGTTAAATGCTGCCATTTTAATAGTAAAAAAGTAAGAAACTAATGTCCAGTTAGAAGGGAATAGGAGGTAAATCATAATATAGCTACTTAATGAATTAATATATAATAATTAAAGTCATGGTTCTGAAGACCATGTAGTTAAATAAAAGTTATTAATAATTTCATATTAAAGAACAGCACCAATATTACATGTGTGGAATGATTACAACTATATAAAAAGAAATATATGGAAACAAGTCTGAAAAAAATACCAAATTGCTTACAATAATTTATTGCATGATAATAGTATACTTCCTTCTTTTTTTTAAGAGACAGGGTCTCGCTCTAATACTCATGCTGGAGTGCAATGGTGCAATCAATCATAACTCACTACAAACTTGAACTCCTGGGCTCCATCGATCCTCTGGCTTCAGCCTCCTGAGTAGCTAGGATGGCAGGCAGGCACCACCATGCCTGGCTGATTTTTTATACAGGTCTGGTTGTGTTGCTCAAGCTTGTCTCAAACTCCTGGCCTCAAGTGATCCTCCTGCCTCAGCCTCCCAAAGTGTTGGGATCACAGGCATGAGCCACCATGACCAGCCTAGTTTTACATTTTCTAAATGAAGCAAGTCTAGCAAACCATAACAGTAAATGTTCATATTCCAAGAAACCAGATTTTGTTATTTGTTATGGTTAATATTGAATGTCAACTTGATTGGATTGAAGGATGCAAAGTATTGTTCCTGGTTGTGTCTGTGAGGGTGTTGCCAAAGGAGATTAACATTTGAGTCAGTGGACTGGGAGAGGCAGACCCACCCTCAATCTGGGTGGGCACCATCCAATCAACTTCTAGCACAGCTAGAATAAAGCAGGCAGGAGAAGATAGAAAAGCAGACTTGCTTAGTCTTCTGGCCTTCATCTTTCTCCCGTGCTGGATGCTTCCTGCCTGTGAACATCAGACTCCAAGTTCTTCAGCTTTTGGACTCTTGGACCTGCATTATTGGTTTGCCAAGGGCTCTCAGGTCTTTGGCCACAGACTGAAGGCTGCACTGTAGGCTTCCCTACTTTTGAGGTTATAGAACTTGGACTGATCCTCCATGGGCTTCCTCGTTCCTCAGCTTGCAGACAGCCTATTGTAGAACTGCCGAGTGAGAGTCTTATCTCCCGTAGACAAAGGACTGAAAATGTGGAAAATCAGACACAAGCTCTTATCATGCAAGTGGCTGACCTGCACCAAAAGGTACACTCTGTCTCACCAGGTGTCTACTGGCAAAGTGAGGGTATTGATTGGAAAAGAAGGGGACCCTGCAACTTGGAATGGGGATGTGTGGGAGGACCCTGATGAAGCTGGTGACGCTGTGCTTATAAACTCTGTTGAGCCTTTTTTTGCCAGAGGAAACAGCTTCCCCACCCCTAGTGGGGGCAACATCCCTTCTTCCAGCCAGGCTGCCATCAGCCTTTCCACCTTTATCTGAGGAGATAAACCCTGTACTGCCTGAGGCAACAGTGATGACCTCCCCTGAGGCAGTTGTCAGACAAGGCAATGCTGCTTCTCCTCACCACTCACTGTATTAGTCAGGGTTCTCTAGAGGGACAGACTGTTAATAGTAGGATAGATGTATATATGAATGGGGGTTTATTAAGGAGAAATGACTCACACGATTACAGGATAAAGTCCCACAATAGACCATCTGCAAGCTGAGTAGCAAGGAAGCCAACAAGGAAGGGATCAGTCCAAGTCCCAAAACCTCAAAAGTAGGGAAGCCAAGAGTGCAGCCTTCAGTCTGTGGCCAAAGGCCTGAGAGCCCCTGGCAAACCACTGGTGTACATCCAAGAGTCCTAAAGCTGAAGAACTTGGAGTTCGATGTTCAAGGGCAGAAAACATCCACCACAGGAGAAAGATGAAGGCCAGAAGACTCAGCAAGTCTGCTCTTCTATCTTCTCCTGCCTGCTTTATTCTAGTTACCCTGGAAGGTGATTAGATGGTGCCTATGCAGATTGAGGGTGGGTCTGCCTCTCCCGGTCCACTGACTCAAATGTTAATCTCCTTTGGTAACACCCTCAAAGATAGACCCAGGAACAATACTTCGCATCCTTCAATCCAATCAAGTTGACAGTCAATATTAACCATCACAAGTACAAACCTTGTCAACTTGAACCCATGTACATATCCTGAAATCATACATAATCTTCAAATAAAGACAATAATAAGGTCGTACTTACACCTAACATAATACAGCTATCCTTTGTACAACTGGAAGTGCACTAATCCTTAACCTAAATGCAATTTACATAAAGTTAACAACACTTAAATGCTGGTATGGAGTCAATAAATCTAATGTCACATAATAAAGGAAAAATAAAGTTGGAGACACTGAGCTTATAAACTCATGAATTCATAAATAAAATGAATATATTTTCTTAGTACAAGTGTGTACATGCACACAAACATGTTCTTAATAAAATAAAGAGGAAATATTCATGACAATTACAGTCCATGTTTCTGCAGCTGGTCAGGTGGCCGTAACCAGTATTGCTGACTACCTTCTTCTACCACCCATTCTGTATTCCCTTTGCCTTCAGCAAGCACCTGAGTAGGTTGTAGTATTTACCCAGCGGAGTGACCCAAACCTTCACTCCTGAAGGGTCTGGGTCATTTGTAGTCCTGCCTGGATTGGGTTGTTGTAGTTTCTCATTGACCTTAATCACATGGTAATACTAAGAGACACCCTAAGGGATCTCCTGTATTCCACACATACTCTTCCTTATCTCCATTGTGGAGTAGTACACTGGTTTCATTTGATAGTCTGGGTCAATCACTCCAGCCAACACTGTAACTCCCTTCTTAGCCTGTTGACCTAGAGGTAGGAGGAGCCCAAAGTGGCCAGGTGGCAACCCTAACTTCCTGTTTAATGGAATCATTGTTGTGTCTCCTGGTGGCAACATTCCTCTTTCTGGAACTAAGACCTCTAAGCAAGCAGAACATACTGTCATGGGAAAAGGAAGCAAAGATTTTGCTAGTGGATCACTAGGGGTGATGGTGAGTGGTGCCACTTCCACTTCCACACCTTGATTCCCGGCCCTGTGCATCCTGCAAACAGTATCATATATTGGACACTGATTCAGGGCATATACAGCCTGCTGGAGAACTTTGCCCTAGCCCTGTAAAGTATTGTCACTTAGTTGGCCTTGTAAATGTGACTTTGAAAGGCCATTCAACCGTTCTATCAATTCAACTGCATCAGAATGATGGGGAACATGGTAAGACCAGTGAATTCCATGAGCATGAGCCCACTGCCGCATTTCTTTAGCTGTAAAGGGAGTGCCTTGGTCAGAGGCAATGCAGTATGGAATACCATGATGGTGAATAAGGCATTCCGTGAGTCCATGGATGGTAGTATTGGCAGAAGCATTGTGTGCAAGATAAGCAAACCCGTATCTGGAGTAATTATCTATTCTGGTGAGGACAAGCCACTGCTCTTTCCATGATGTAAGAGGTCCAATATAAGCAACCTGCCACCAAGTAGCTGATTGATCACCCCAAGGAATGGTGCCATNCACACCTTGATTCCCGGCCCTGTGCATCCTGCAAACAGTATCATATATTGGACACTGATTCAGGGCATATACAGCCTGCTGGAGAACTTTGCCCTAGCCCTGTAAAGTATTGTCACTTAGTTGGCCTTGTAAATGTGACTTTGAAAGGCCATTCAACCGTTCTATCAATTCAACTGCATCAGAATGATGGGGAACATGGTAAGACCAGTGAATTCCATGAGCATGAGCCCACTGCCGCATTTCTTTAGCTGTAAAGGGAGTGCCTTGGTCAGAGGCAATGCAGTATGGAATACCATGATGGTGAATAAGGCATTCCGTGAGTCCATGGATGGTAGTATTGGCAGAAGCATTGTGTGCAAGATAAGCAAACCCGTATCTGGAGTAATTATCTATTCTGGTGAGGACAAGCCACTGCTCTTTCCATGATGTAAGAGGTCCAATATAAGCAACCTGCCACCAAGTAGCTGATTGATCACCCCAAGGAATGGTGCCATATCGAGGGCTCAGTGTTGGTCTCTGCTGCTAGCAAATTGGGCACTCAGCAGTGGCTGTAGCCAGGTCAGCCTTGGTGAGTAGAAGTCCACATTGCTGAGCCCATGTGTAACCTCCATCCCTGCCACCATGGTCACTTTGTTCATGAGCCCATTGGGCGATGACGGGGTGGCTGGGGAAAGAGGCTGACTGGTGTCCACAAAATGAGTCATGCTATCAACTTGATTATTAAAATCCTCCTTTGCTGAGGTCATCCTTTGGTGAGCATTCACATGAGATACAAATATCTTCAGTTTTTGACCACTCGGAGAGGTTCATCCACATACCTCTTTCTCAAATTTCTTTGTCCTGAATTTTCCAATCATGCTTCATTTTAAGTCCCTGACCATCCAACCAAACCATTGGCTACAGCCCATGAATCAGTAATCACACATCTGGCCATTTCTTCTTCCAAGCAAAATGCACAACCAGGTCCACTGCTCAAAGTTCTGCTCACTGGGAAGATTTCCCTTTGCCACTGTCCTTCAGGGATGTCCTAGAAAGGGGCTGTAGTGCTGCAGCTGTCCACTTTCAGGAGGCACCTGCATATCGTGCAGAGCCATCTGTGCACCAGGCCCTAGTCTTCTCTTCCTCTGTCAGCTGATCATAGGGAACTCCCCATGAGGCCATTGGTGCAGACTCGGGGAGAGAAGGCAGGGTGGCAGGAGTGGAGACCATGGGCATTTGAGCCACTTCCTCATGTAACTTACTTGTGCCTTCAGGGCCTGCTTGAGCCTGATCACGTATATACCACTTTCATTTGATGATGGAATGCTGCTGTAAATGCCCCCACTTTGGCTAGATGGGTCAGAAAGCATCCAGTTCATGATAGGCAGTTCAGGTCGCATGATGACTTGATGATCCATAGTCAAATGTTCAATTTCCACCAAAGCCCAGTAGACAGGCCAAGAGCTGTCTCTCAAAAGGAGAGTAGTTATCTGCAGAAGATGACAGGGCCTGGCTCCAAAATCCTAGAGGTCTTTGCTGTGATTCACCTATGGGAGCCTGCCAAAGGCTCCAAACAGCATCCCTATCTGCCACTGACACCTCGAGTACCATTGGGTCTGGTGGGTCATATGGCCCAAGTGGCAGAGCAACTTGCACAGCAGTGTGAACCTGTTGCAGAGACTTCTCCTGTTCTGCACCCTATTCAAAACTGGCAGCCTTTTGGGTCACTCAATAAATGAGACAGAGTAACACACCCAAATGAGGAATATGTTGCCTACAAAATCCAAATAGGCCCACAAAGAGGCCTCGTTGTGCCTCTTTCTTGGTTGTAGGAGGGACCAAATGCAACAACTTGTCCTTTACCTTAGAAGTAATATCTCAACAGGCCGCACATCACCGGGCCCCTAAAACTTTTACTGAGGTAGAGGATCCCTGAATTTTAGTCAGATTTCTGTCCCATCCTCTGGCACACAAATGTCTCACCAATAAGTCCAGTGTGTTTGCCACTTCTTGCTTGCTGGGTCCAATTATCATAATGCCATCAATGTTATGGACCAGTGTGATAGCTTGTGGAAGGGAAAAGTGATCAAGATCTCGCCAGACAAGATTATGACATAAAGCCAGTGAGTTGATATACCTCTGAGGGAGGACAGTGAAGGAATGTTGCTGGCCTTGCCAGTTGAAGGCATATTGCTTCTGGTGGGCCTTATGGACAGAAATGGAGAAAAGGCATTTGCCAAACTAATGGCTGCCCACCAGGTACCAGGAGATGTGTGAATTTGCTCAAGCAATGAAACCGCATCTGATACAGCAGCTGCAATTGGAGTCACCTCTTAGTTAAGCTTACAATAATACACTGTCATTCTCCAAGATCCATCTGTCTTCTGCACAGGCCAAATAAAAGAGATGTGGTGGGATAAAATGGAGATGTGGTAGGAATCACCACCCCTGCATCTTTTAAGTCCTTGATGGTGGTGCTAATCTCCGCAATCCCTCCAGGGATGTGATATTGGTTTTGATTTACCATTTTTCTAGGTAGAGGCAGCTCTAATAGTTTCCATTTGGCCTTTCCCACCATAATAGCCCTCACCTTACCAGTCAGGGAGCCAATGTGGGGGTTCTGTGAACTGCTAAGTATGACAGACTGTCTATGCCCATTATGCATTCTGACACTGGGGAAATGACCACAGGATGAGTCTGGGGACCCACTGGACCCACTGTAAGTTAGACCTGAGCTAAAACTCCATGAATTACCTGACCTCCATAAGCCCCTACTTTAACTGGAGGACCACAGTGACGTTTTGGGTCCCCTGGAATCAGTGTCAACTCAGAGCCAGTGCCCAGTAGTTCCCAAAAGTTCTGATCATTCCCCTTTCCCCAGTGTAGTTGCTCTGGTAAAAGACCAGTGGTCTCTTGGGGAAGGATGGGAGAAAGATTAACAGCATAAATTATCAGTAGTGTAGTGGGGTCCTTCCTCAAGGGGATCTGGCCTCCCCTTCATTCAAGACGTTCTGGGTCTGTAAACCGATTCAAGTCTTGAAATTCATTGAGGGGCCATGATTCTCTGATTTTATAGTTCAAATTAGCCTTTGTCCACTCAACCTGGAAGTTTTCTGCTTATAAATTAAGTAAGAATGCAGCAGGCTTCCTATCAATTTCACTTCCTGGAACATCGTGATTAATTAGCCAATGCCAGAGCTCTACAATCAGACTATTCTGATTGCCGCTTTGCCTCTGCTGTCCATTATGGCAGCTACGCCCACCTTGCCTTTGAAGGTTGAGTACTGCCACTTGGCCCCAGCTACTTTGGGATTCAATTATTCCCATTTTATTTAAGTTTTGTAATTATGACCGTGGTTCCCACTATAAGATCTGGCATATAGAGAACAAACACAGAGCTCTTCAAGGAAGCAGGTGCCTCCTTCACAAATTTGTTTTACAAGGTGTTGGTGAAGGATATGTCTTCTGGACTCTCCCAGCTGGGATGAGGAGAACTAACCCACTCTAGTATTCCCATATCCCTAGCCTTTAGATCCCTTCCTCTACATTAAACCAAGGGAGCTCAGGCATTTCTAGGTCACTCACAGTGGGACATCTTTTCATCTATATTTCAGCTAACCAAGCAAATAAACTATTAGAACCTTTTTGTAACTCCCTACACTGCAACATTAAATGCAGAATCCCTGCTTAGTGGGCCCAAATCAATAAATTCAGCCTGATCCAACTTTATGTTCCTTTCACCATTATCCCACACCCTTAATATCCATTCCCATTCCTATTCTCCAGATTTCTGCTTATATAAATTAGACAACTCAAGCAGTTATTTTGAAGCATAGTACACCTCCTCTGAACCTCACCTCCAGGGGCCTGCCGGGACCTGAGTCTATAGTTATAGGTCTAGAAGCAAACAGGGGTGTTAGGGGTGGGTGATATGGTTTGGCTAGTCCCCACCCAAATCTCATCTTGAATTGTATCTTGAATCCCCATGTGTCGTGGGAGGGATGTAGTGGGAGATAATCATAGGGGTGGTTACCCTCATGCTGTTCTTGCGATAGTGCGTGAGTTCTCATGAGATATGAGGGTTTTGTAAGGGGCTTTCCCCTCCTTCACTCATTCTTCTCTTCCCTGCTACCTTTTGAAGAAGGATGTGTTTGCTTCCCCTTCTACCATAATTGTAAGTTTCCTGAGGCCTCCCCAGCCCTAAGGAACAGTGAGTCAATTAAACTTCTTTCCTTTATAAATTACCCAGTCTGGGGTACATCCTTAGAGCAGCATGAGAACGGACTACTACAGTATTAAACAACATATAGTCAACTAGAATTTAAAGGCTCAGGAGGATCCTAAAAATAGCATCCATTTAAAAAATGTAATTAAATCTCTGACCTATACCTAGTATAAATCCTAGGGGAAGTGTTACAGTAGGGTAAATTATAGCAGGGTACACAGTGTTTAGAAGATGTGCATTGAGAAAATATTTTTAAATGTTCACCAGCACAGGTCCTAGGCATGGCAGTATGCTATTCAGGGTGGACATGATAATTAGATTACCTCCTCTTGGCAAATTATACTGTTAAATTTTCTTCTGAGAAAAAGCAAACATGCTACTTAATGCTATAAATATTAAACACCTACTCTTTTACATATTGTTACTTTTTTGTCAGACTTTTTTCATGTTCATGAGGAAGACTGAAAATAATTTCCCCAATGTATAACAAATTCAATCAGAAGGCCACACTGAAGGAAATAAATGTGAGTTAGTGTTTCTGTTGTTACTGCTATTGTAATCACCCTAATCTTCTAATTGAAATTTCACATTTTAAAGACAAATTTTGCCCTCCACCGTCACCACTCTAAGAAAAGTTTGGCATCGTCTACCACCTCCTTGAAATTGTCTCTGATTTGAAAAGGGAGTGGTTATACACTGCTGGTGGGAATGTAAATTAGTTCAACCATTGTGCAAAGCAGTGTGGCAATTCCTCAAAGAACTTAAAACAGAAGTACCATTCAACCCAGCAATTCCATTACTGGTATATACACAAAGGAATATAAATCTTTCTACCATAAAGACACATGCACACATATGCTCATTGCAGCACTACTCACAATAGCAAAGACAAGGAATCAACCTAAATGCCCGTCAATGATAGACTGGATAAAGAAAATGTGGTACGTATATACCATGGAATATTATGCAGCCGTAAAAAAGAATGAGATCATGTCTTTTCTAGGAACGTAGATGGAGCTGGAGGCCATCATCCCTAGCAAATTAATGGAGGAAAAGAAAACTAAGTACTACATGTTTTCACTTACAAGTGGGAGCTAAATGATAAGAATTCGTAGACACAAGAGGGGAGCAATAGACACTGGGGCCTATTGGAGCATGGAGCATGGAAGGAGGGAGAGGATTGAAAAAAAAATAGGTATTTGGTACTAGGCTTAGTACCTGGATGATGAAATAATATGTACGATAAACCTTTGTGACACAAGTTTACCTATGCACACATGTACATGTACCCCGAACCTAAAATAATAGTTAAATTTTTTTTTCTCTGATTTAACTTCCAAGATACTACTACTGAGAGCTAACAGTTTTTGAGTTGTGGCGGTGTTCCAGGCACTATTTTTAGCACTTTCAAGTATGATCTCCCTTGATCCTCACAATAACCCTATGAGCAGATACTTTAAATAGTGCCATTTTACAGATAGAGAAATTGAAGCATGCAGAGGTGAAGTTGCCCACGATAAGTGAGCTAGTTAACTTGTGGAGTCTGAATTCGAACTCAGCCAGTCCTACTTGAAGCCCATTGTCTTTTCTACCACATTGAAGCTTGTCATCTCCAAGTCATTGGGCTATTTAGAGTGACCTCCTGTTGTTTCACTTGTTATGTTCTCTTTGCCGCTTTCTCATTGCCTCTTTTCATTGCCCCAACTGATTAAAAAAAAAAAAAAAAAAAAAAAAAA
>NW_016814053.1:3006021-3025736 GCF_001698545.2 Rhinopithecus bieti | reverse complement strand
AGTCCAGGATATAGTCTATCCTTCTGCCCTAAAGTTCTTTATCCTGTACTTACAGATCATTTTCCTGACGATGAGGGCACAGCCTGTATCTGAGATCATACACATAAAATACTTGCCTTGTGTTTACTAAATGGCATTATTACATGACAATGGTCCTGTGCCCCTTTCAAGCACTTCACATACACCTTTTTATCTGATTCTCAACTCTGCATGTTGAAGGTCAAGTTTATATTTCTCTCCAACTTTTGGCCTCCCCATTCTTTCAGGACACTATCATCCTCCTGCTCATCATCGGAGTCATCTTTAACTCATCTTTCTTCTTTAGTCTCTACATTTGATCTGCTACCTAGTTTTATGGATTCCACTTCCACTAAGCTTTTGAGCTTTTTCCCTCCTTTCTATTTCCCCTGACACTAAAGCACTACTCCATGAATGCCACCCCTCTTACTCAAAAACCTTCAATGGTTTCCTACCAGTTGCCAAGTTAAATGCAATCTCCTGAGTCAAACGTTAAGATTTATGTATATGTCTTGACCTTACCACTCAGCATTAACTTAATCCACTATGTGAGTCCTACACTCATCATATTAGACAGAATAATCTATACCTAATCTTTAAGCAAAGAGGAGCACTGTAGAATTTCAGATGGATTAAACCTCACACATTTTATCTTGCATGTGTCAGACTTCTCTCATGAGAACCTCAGAGTAATTTGACCTGAAAAGCCCTTATAATATCTTGCAGATATCAGCTAAGATTACTTCATTTGTTTTAAAGTAACTACTTGTTATAGCTTGGATGTGGTCCCTGCCCAAATCTCACATTGAAAGGTAATCCCCAGTGTTGGAGGCGGGGCCTGATGGGAGGTGACTGGATCATGGGGGTAGATTGCTCATGAATGGTTTGGTGCCATCCCCTTGGGACTGTCCTGGAGATAATGAGTGAGTTCTTCGAAGGTCTGGTCATTTAAAAGTGTGTGGCACCCCCCCCTTCACTCTGTTGCTCCTGCTTTTGCCATGTGATGTCCCTTCTCCCACTTTGCCTTCCACAATGATTGTAAGCTTCTTGGGGCCTCCCTGGGACCAGATGTCACTATGCTTCCTGTACAGCCTGCAGAACCGAGAGCCAATTAAAACTCTTTCTTTATAAATTATTCAGTCTCAGGTTATTTCTTTATAACAATGAGAGAATGGCTTAAGACACTATTCTTCATATTCAAATTTACAAAATAATCTCCACATTTTAACACAGCGAGCAGCTCCTTCCATTTCAGGTAGCAGTGGAAAAGGAAGAAAGAGTGAGAGGATACTGCTGGGCTATTGAAATTGCGAAAATCCCTTTTAAAAGTTCTCCCTTAGGAGGCTGAGGCAGGAGAATCTCTTGAACCAGGGAGTCAAAGGTTGCAGTCAGCTGAGATCGTGCCACAGCACTCCAGTCCGGCAACAGAGTGAGACTCCATCTCAAAAAAAAAAAAAAAAAAAAAGTTCTCCCTTAACCCAATAAAAGAATATGGTTCCCAAATAAGAAATCAGAGTGAGAAGGTACATGGTTACTATATTTTAGGGCTATAAACAAGGCCACCCTGAATTACTAAAACTGCATAGTGAGGCAGGTAGCACATTTTTTCCTTGCCTTTGATTTAAGAACTTGCTCATATAAATAATCTTTAAACCCTAATTGATAATTTTATTTAAACTACTCTATTTTAAAGAAGTAAAAACTATCTTATTTTCTGATTATGGTAAACCTGATCGTTTGACCACACAACCAAGGCGCTGAAGTGCCCCCTGAGGGCCACCTATCATAATTGCAGATTCATACCTAACCCCTGGAGGGTTTTCTAACTTCAATCTGTACTCAGCTATTTGCCTATGTAGTGCGGTTTCAGGGTTCCATTTGTTCTAATTTTGTGCCCACTTTTTAAAAATCTTTACTACCTAGCGGACGCATGATATTGTTCTGATAATGCTTTATTTCTTTATCACAAAAGCACTGGAAGAGTGATAGTTCTGTGTAATTCACACTGTGATATAAACAGGTTACTCTTTGGTGTTAAGTTCACAACTCTTTGGTGGGGTGAATTTTGACACTAGAGAAACATTCCAGGGCCTTCTGAGAGAAAAGGGTATTACTGGCAAAGGTGAAAGAAGGGTACAAAATGGAGAAACTAGATAGACCAAAGACAAATTATATTTTCAACGTTTTCTCTTTATAAAACTATGGTCAGAGCCGGGCGCGGTGGCTCACGCTTGTAATCCCAGCACTTTGGGAGGCTGAGGCGGGCAGATTGCCTGAGGTCAGAAGTTTGAGACCAGCCTGGCTAACATGGCGAAACCCCATCTCTACTAAAAATAAAAATAAAAAATTATCCAGGTGTGGTGGTGCACGCCTGTAACTCAGGAGGCTGAGGCAGGAGAATCACTTGAACCTGGGAGGCAGAGGTTGCAGTGAGCCGAGACTGTGCTGTTGCAACAAGAGCGCAACTCTGCCTCAAAAAACAAATAAGCAAACAAAAACATGGTCGGCTTTGGGAAGAAACTGCTTATGAGGGAAGCAAAGACATTTTGGTAAAAAGAGAAAGGAGAAACCATCCCTCTTAAGTGCCTCTACACTTCAGTGCCAGCACTACCAAACTACTCTGCAACCCATCCTGAGAAATTTGTTTAACCTAGTTCTCAGCACATGTCACTAAGATTTTCTGTTTATTTGCCTCAGGCTCAGAAGAGCTACATGACCTGGTTACAGTTTAACACATGCCAATGGCTAAGTGATTTCTCTAATTTCTTTAGGGAAAAATCCCATGGTAAAAGTTAGATCCTAAGAATCCAATCTAATGTTAATACTAAGAGGACGGTCTTCATTATACTCCACAGCTGGTTTGGGAGAATATCAGTGAGTGACGCTTCTTTTCTAAGAAGTGGAGGAATTGAAACAGGAATGCCAAGCCGCAGAATGTTAGTCTCGCACATTCCTGATTCCGATGCTGATTCAGCTGTGCAGACACCAAAATCCCCAAAGATGCCTGCTCTTCATAATGGTTGATTCCAAGAGAGGAAAAGAAAATGTAGCCAATGACTATATTCCTAGATCAAAGTCAGAAGATCAGCCCTTCCCAACACCATAGTTTGCTGAGAAACTCAGCACAGTATTCATTTATATGCCTTAACATAGCACCACGTTAAGGGTTGGCCTCTGTCATGTAAATTCCAGACATTTCCCTTTTTGGAAGAAATTTTGCGAACTTTCTAAATCTTACCCCTTCATTGAACTTCCGCGATGATTTTAAGAGGCTGTTTGCAAGCAAGAAATAATACTCAATTACATCTCATTATCTTCTGAACTGTCTCTTCTACTTTAAATGGACAATCATTTTGTTTTCCAGGGGTGGAAACCTATCTTTCATAGACTAGCACTACTGTTATCACTCGGAACTACATGGTCCACTGTGACAGTCATTAGCCACATGTGGCTATTGAACCCTTGAAATGTGGCTAAACTGAATTGAGATGTTCTACACGTGTAAAGTACACACTGGATTTTAAAGTCTTACTGTGAAAAAAATCATTATTAGTTTTTTATATTAATTACATTTCAAATGATAATATTTTGGACATATTGGGTTAAGATATATTATTGAAATTAATTTCATTTGTTTCTATCTACTTAGTTTGGCTCCTAGATAATTTTAAATCACGTATGTGTCTTGCATCTTATTTCTACCAGTGAATCTCAATCCTTTCTGCATATAAGAATCACCCAGAGAGCTTTTGAAACATACCTGATGCCAGGCTCTTTCCTTAGACAGAATATCTGGGATTGGGGCTCAGCCCTGGTATTTTGTACTTTTTGGAAAGTTCCCTAGGTGACTCTGACGTGTAGCCAATGTTGAGCCAACTGCTGTAAACTCTGGAATTCTATGATTCTGAGATTCTACTGACAACTCATGCAGGTTAAAAGTTCAGAGTTGTTTTGTCCTTATTCTGTGTAATCAACTTTGTCTGTTCTCATCTATTTCTCCCTAAAGAAATAATGAAATGTTTTTGGAGTCATGCAAGTTAGAACTTTGTTTGTTTTAATTTCTAATGAAGTTCACATGAATCCAATACACTGCCAGGACTGGGGGAAAATGCATTGAACTTGGAATCTTAAGGTTGATGAGTAACATGTCATCTTTCCTGGAGCTGCTGCTTTCACTTGCCTTTTTCTTCTTGGAGGCACCCGCTTTGTTCCTACTACTAAGAAGAAATGCATCACAGTGCTTCCTCAGGCTTAACGTGCCTGAGGATCACCTGGGGATCCGGTTAAAATGCAGATGCAGATTCAGTACGACTGGGTCTTGCTGAGATCCTGCACGTCTAACAAGCATCCAGGTGATGCCAATGCTGCTGGCCCATGGGCCACTCTGTGAGAAGCAAGGCATCAGGACTTAGGGAAAGAGGTTAAGACTCACGTGGTGGGTGGAGCTTGTGCGCAGCTGTGCAGTCATGTGCAATAATGTCAACAGCACATTGACTTTGTTTTCTGTAATGAACATGGAGCAGCCTTTTAAATGAAGTCTGCTCTACTTTGCCCACTGAAGCACAATTACAATGGCACATATTTTCTCTATGTAAAAAAGTGAGCCTCCCAAGAGTAGGACAGCTGAAGCTAGTAGATGTGATTAAGAATCCACATCTTACATCCATCAGCCTCAACTCCTACCTTTTTCCTTCCATGCACAGGGGTTAAGAAGCAGCCTATGGGCTCAGAGAAGGGTCTTAAAGTGGGACTAATTCCATTTGTCCCAGGTCTCACTGCCTCCAGAGACAGGAGCCAAGACTGAGTCCCAGACACCACTGCTCCCTGCCCCTCATCACCACCGCCTGCCTCAGGTTCCCCAGGACTAACTGCATCATGCCTTTGATACCTGTGTCGATGGTCACAAGAATCCCAGGCTCCCAGGTCACCCCACTTCTTTATTCTCTGCTCCCCATAGGGCTCCACACATCCTTCATTCTGTCTCCATCTTCCCATCACAAGACTCCAGCATCTCAAGAGCCCTCTAATGTGCGTCTGGATTCAGAAACCCTCTTTAGCAAAATCCCTGTAATCTGCAGCCTCTTCCCTGAACATCCTTCTCACCTGGGGCTCCTCCTGCCGATGCTGCTCCTCCTTCCCTGTAGCCTCTCCTGCACTGACGTTTTCCCCTTATTCTCCTCACCACTGGGGTTGGAGATGGGGCGGTGTCCTCTTGGCCCCCAGATACTGCTTCCATACCATCCTCCCTCCTCCCTTGCTAAAATCCCTCAGCTGTTTCTCTCACTGCCTCTGCTTGCTGCTACTCTCTACTCATGAATTACTCCCTGCTCATGATTTCTTTTAGCTCTGGGCTCACTGCCACACTCTCTTATAGACTTCTTTCCCTATTCTTAGTGATTTCAATACACACACACACACACACACACACACACACACACACACACACACAATTTATCCAACAATATGTCCTCTCAGTCACTTGAACTCCTCTTCCTCAACAACCTTGTTTGAAATCTCACCTCAGCCACCCACTCCCAGGAACATACCCTCCCAGAAACAATGACTTCAACATCTCTGATTCAGTCAGAGTGGGATCAATTTTTTAATTACAAAATCTAACAAAACAAGCACATTCTAAATTAAGTTCTTGCTTGTGGTCCATTGCACCATTGAGTTGGGTGGAGAGCCTTCTACACGATGATTCAGGGACCCAGGCTCCTTCTGACTTGAAGTGCAGCCATTCCCTGGGGCTTCACAGTCCTGGCTGGATTCTCTGCATTCAGTGGCAGATGGAAAAGAGAAAGGGTATAGAATTGCATGAGATGTTTTTTTTATGGGCCAGGCCTAGAAACTGGGTACATCATCTCCATCCACATTTCCTTGGCCAGAACTAAGCATTGGCCATATCTGCAAAAAGGAACAAAAAAATGTATTCCAGCCATATTTGGGGGTGAACAACCACCTTGCCATCCATATTCTCATTTTCATCCATCCCAGCATCTGATCACTTACTTCCTGACTCTCCAGTTCACACCCCCCAGTGTCCCAACTCCAGCAAGCCTTCAACCCACTGGGAATGCCTATCCTCTTCTCTCACCACCTTCAACCCACTGGGAGTGCCATCACTGCTCCCACCACCTTCAACCCACTGGGAGCACCCATCCACTGATCCCGCCACCTTTTGCTGCCCCTCCCTATCTTCCCTTTTCAGCCTCCTTTCATTGCCTGGGCAATTATCATGATGGACCCTTGCATCTAATCTCTATTTCCTTGTCTCTCTGTAGCTTTCTCACTTGGCAACACCTCAACCCTGGTTAAATCTAGCAAACTGTGTCTGCACCCGAAAAGCCAAACATGGCTAGCGAAAAACTCATAACTACATGCACCAATCCCACTTTATGTTTGTGATAGTGAACATCAGTGAGCGCTTGGTGTGGCCAAGCAACTGTGTTCATTTCCCTGGTCTATGGACTCTCCCACTCTCCTAGACATCCATGTAATACCTTATCCACTCTCCTTAAGCCCCTGATATCTTCTCTCCCGTTCTTAGTTTCCTGTTTCACAGGGAAAATTGAAGGCATCAGGAAAATCACTAGACTCATACCATTCATTACCCCTGCCAGCGTCAGCACCCACATGTGCTGCCTCCCACCTGATACAATAGCTGGCCTGTCCGTGTGCCCATCTAATGCCAACCTCCCACCTGCGTATAGATCCCATCTCATCCCACCTACTCTAGGGCATTGCTCTAGCAGCTCTCCTACCTCTCTGGCATCAACAATCCCTCTTCTCATTGTATTATTCTCATCTTCACACAAAAATGCTATTATCACTCTCACCTAAAAAATTCCTGTTACTCTCTTCTGTCTCCAGTTCCTCCCTTCCCTTCTCTGTCAACCCAACCAAGTGGGCTTTAACCCCTCTACTTTTGTCAGGGTAACAAATAGTCTCCCCATTACTGAATCCAATGGTCACTTCTCAGTCCTCCTTTAACTCGACCCCCAGCAGCATTTGGCACTGGCCTCCTTGCCCCCTTCTTCACCTTCCTCATCACACTTGCTGCCAAGACACCACATTGCCCTGGTTTTCCTTTCACCTCACCTGTCATTCCTCATCACTCTCCTTTACTGGTCCCTCCTTGTCCCCCAGACCTCTTGGGGTGCCATAGAGCTTGGTCCTTGCACTTTTTCACTTCTCCATCTGCACCCCACCTTCACCTACTTCATGCAGTCTCTGGCTTTTAACACCATCTGTACCCCAATGGTCCCTCGTATGTCCCCCCAGCCCAGATACCTCTCCCAACTCCAAATGCTCAGGTCCAATGCCTCCTGGATGTCTTCACTTGGGGGTCAAACTCAAGTCACCGAAAGCAAACTTTAATATTCCTCCCCGAACAGTTTCCACCCACAATCTTCCCATCTGGAAAACAATTCTGTCCTTTCAGTTGCTCAGGAAAAAATGAAAAGCAAACAAACAAAACCCCAAACCAAACCAAACAACAACAAAAGCCTTCGAATCACTAATTCCACACTTCCTCTTACACCTCATGTCAACACATCAGGAAATCCTGCTGAATTTTTCTCCAAAATATATTCATATGTCACCACTGCCACCATCTTCGTGCAAGCCACTGGGGCTCTCCCTGGATTCCCACTACAGCCTCTTCTCTTGCATCCTCCCTTGCACCTTTGCCCTCCTACGATCTATTCTCAATGCTGCAGCCAGAGTGATCTCGTTATAATACAAATCCTATACCTCCTCTGCCCCTGACACCCCAGTAGCTTTCTATCTCACTCAATGTTAAAGCCAGAGTCCGAAATGACCTACAAGGTCATTTTCTCTTCCACCTCATTCCCTATTCCTTAACTTCACTTCACTGAGACCACTCTGGCCTTGTTGCTGTTCCTCCAACACATCTTGTATACTTCAGGGCCTTTGCACTGACTGGTCCTTCTGTATGTGAGGCATACAAGATGCTCTAGCTCCCAGTATCCACATAGTAAAACTCCTGCTCCTTCTTCAAGCACTTGCTTGATAAGTCTCCTTAACCATCTTACTTAAAATAGTTTTAAGTAACATTTTATCACATTCTAACACTTCATGATTTACTTCTTACTATGTTTACTTTTTTATGGCCTGTCTCTTCCCCTTAGAATGTAAGCTCCAATAGCATAGGGATTTTTATCTTTTTTTTTTCACTACTATATTCTAACACCTACAGCAGTGCTCAATAAACACATGTTGAATAAATGAATAAATGAAATCATGTTAATAGTCCTTAACCCAATGCTATGTACTCAGAAAGTACTCAATTAATTTTCCTTACACAAGAAAATTAAACCACTCTACAATCTTTATTTTAAAATGGTTATGTTTTGTTTGAGAATATCAGAAACTGTTTAGTAGAAAGTACTTTTTTGTTGTTTGTTTTTTGAGATGGAGTCTCGCTCTGTCACCCAGGCTGGAGTGCAGTGGTGTGATCTTGGCTCACTGCAAGCTCCGCCTCCCGGGTTCCCACCATTCTCCTGCCTCAGCCTCCTGAGTAGCTGGGACTACAGGTGCCCACCACCACACCTGGCTAAATTTTTGTGTTCTTAGTAGAGACGGGGTTCACTGTGTTAGTCAGGATGGTCTCTATCTCCTGACCTCATGATCGCCCACCTCAGCCTCCCAAATTGCTGGGATTACAGGTGTGAGCCACTGCACCCAGCCAATTTTTTTAAATATAGGAAAACCGGAAAGGCATGTGTAAGAGTCATTCTATGCAAATGAAGTACTGGCAGTGCCATCTTTCACACCTTTGCAATTGCTGTTCCAGATATTCAAAGCTGACTAATTAGCACCAAGACCTCAATTCTCATAGCCTTCATCTAGTCATTTGCTGGAATCAACATCCAATGTGGACATTATCAGTCTTTGTTTTTAATGCCACTGCTTCTCCAGTTACCTTGTGACTTTGTCCACTTATGCTCACACCCAATAACAAAGAAGAAAAAAAGGAGAAAAGGATCAGAAAGAAGAAGATGAGGCAGTGGCAGCAGAGGAAGAGGTGGCTGGAAAAGCTTCCACCTTTTATTGCCTTATAAATACCAATCCGACCTTGCTCAACTCTGCCTGAGCTTCATGGTCACCTCTAAGCTTTCCAAAACCACAGGTGATTGGAGGCCACCCCGAAATGACTGAGTCTGAATCTGCTGCAGTAGTGCCCAGGTGTGTGTGCAGTGTTTACATTCTTCATGGACCATTCTAATGCACAACCAGATTTGAGCAGGACTGGATGGGGCAGTTTACCTGAGAAAAGATCTTAATTCATTGTCATGACAACCACAGAAAGTACATACTTTGATCTTCATCTTATAAACAACGAATCCAAGTCGTTGAGAAGTTAAAAAATTTGCTCAGGATAACACAGTAAGTGACAAAACTAAGGTTCAAAGTCAAGGCATTTTTAGCTATACTCTGTCTGTAGTTATGGATCACTCCAAATCCTAAAGCACCCTGTTAGTGACAGGCCACTCTGAATCCCCTGATGGAACTCAGTCATCATTCACTCTCAGAAACCTCCAAGTGCCCACTGGAATCAGCATCTTAAGGACTGTCCACTGGGCACAATAGGCCCAGCAATCCTGCTCAGCATCGTAGGCACTCGTCCTTTGGCTGTAGGCTCAGTTCCTGTTCCTGAGTCCTGCCTTCCATCCCGTCTCTGAATAAAGGTATGGGGTGGTCTCCCTCATTATAGGCAGATCTTCCAGGGAAAACTGTCTATTTCCTCAAAGTTGTGAATGTTACTTCCTTGTCCTGGAATACCCATCTCCTGGCTCCACCTCACAATGAGACTCTGATAGGTCATCTTGTAGAACCACCCTCCCCAACCCCAAGCCTGAAGCTTCACATTTTATCTATTTGTTTATTCATTAATTCACAAAGTATTTATCGAGCACCCACTAAAACCTAGAAACTAGTAAACTTGACAGTCATAGTACCTTCATGGAAGCTATGCAGGAGACAAGAAACAAATCAACTTGCATTCATGCTTCCATTCTTGTAGTGTGTGTTTGGTCATTTGTTGTCAAGGCCATGGACTCCTCCACAAATATTCATCTGTGGGTAGATACGTGGTAAGTGCTTTGAAGGAAACAGGAGGGAAATAATCAGTGGATGGGGAAATTTACCTATGAGAGGGTGGTACACAAAGGCTTTGCTGCAATAGGCTCATCTACACTGGAACACAGGATGGGAGGGAGTCAGGTATGGGAACAATGACAGGAATAACATTAGAGGAAGAAGGACAGGGTGGACACATCTGCTGGGCAGGAAGGAGCTCTGAGTGACAGTGACAAGATGGTTGGTAGGCATGGGGCTGGAGTCCACATGTGGCTTTCTGAATAAAGAACAGTGCAATATGTATGTTTTGCTAACAGATACTACATTTAGACTATTTGACTCATACCAAGACACGAACACCAAAATGGGGCAGCAGGGAAGAAAAATAGCTAGGCAGGACAAAGGTAAAAATAAAGTCATGGACTGCTTCAAACTCTTCATCCAAAAGAGAAATACTTGAGCAGTGCTTTCTAATCACGTTCTACAAGTTCTTTTTTTCATCCTTTCAGCAAATGTCTGCTACATGCTTGCTCTGGATCAGGCACTGTTCTAGGTGCTGTGGATTCAAGAAAAGTCTCTTTCCCTCTTTCTCATCTCTAAATAGATTCTGAGTGCCCAGCTGGGATCTTTCCTTCCCTGTCTTTTCAGATTTCTCCCTGGGGGTATTTAAATACAGAATGAGGAGCAGAGGATAGAAGGACAAGAGAGACACAGGCTAGGACTAGTGGAGGATTCGCCACCCTACTCCACAGGATTTTAAGGAAGAGATAGTGCTACAAAGTTTGAGGAAAATGAATGGGAGAGAAAGGCAAAAAGTAAGAAGGAACAACATAGCTGTATTGAGCCCTTATTATATGCCTGGCAGTATTCTCAATGTTCATGTTATCATCTCATGTAAATCTTATAATGACACTATGAAGTGGGAACTATTATGACATCCACTTTACAGATAAGAAAACTGAAACAGAGAGGCTGAGTGATTTTCCCAGGGTTAAACAGCTGGTAAGTGGCAAAGCTGCGATTCAGACCCCACCAGGGTGGCTCAGAGCTCACACTCATTACCATTCCATGATAATGTCTTGACACAAACTGCTCTTCACTAGTTAAGCCCTTTGTGGCATTCATAAAATGTAAATTTAAAAATTGCTCTTCTTCTTTTCTTCTACTTTCTTAACCCTTTCCATTATAAAATAAAACATAGAGTAAGAAACCACACAAAGTGAATTAATAGCTCAATTCACTGTTAAAAGGTGAACACCTTAGCAACCACCGTCCAGGTCAAGAAATGGAACTTTGCATGGCAATCCCAAAGTCCCTTCTGTGTCTCATTCTGCTCAATATGGCTTCCTTCTCACAAAGCTAACCACTGCCCTGAAGTGTTAAGTAACCATTCCTTGTGTTTCTTGTAGTTTTATCACCTAGGCATGCATTCCTAAACATTATAGTGTAGCTTTACCCATTTGTAAATTCGACGTGTCTTTTTATTCTCTTATATTCTACAGGGTCTCTCCTCCATCCCTTTCTTTTTTTCCGACTTACCTGGGTACTTGACTGGTAGACCTCCCACCATTTGGCCTTTGCTGATTGTATACTGATTGTCCTCTGTCTTCTCTATTTCCTGCAAATGGGAGCTGGATCCAGAGACTTGATCAGCCTCAGGTTTGAACTTTTGGCACGATTCTAAGTGGTGATTTGTTCTTTCACCATGAGACATGCAGTGTCTGATTGTCTCTCTTGTTGTGATAATAGCAGCTGTTGATGCTTGATGCCAAGATCTATTCATTCAAAGGGGGTTGCAAAATGGTAACATTCTAGTTCTATCATTTCTTTTCCATTTATTAATTCGTCCACTGGAACACTTTTCTAAAAATTTGCTTTCCCTCATCTGCTATTTGATTACTCAGTGGCACGTTCACTTAGCAGAAGTAGAATAAATGTTCTTTCTTTTCATTTACTAATTTTCACAAAAAATGGATTATTTTCCTATTATCCTCTGAAGGAGATCAGTTTTTAAGATATCATTATGAAGTCATGGATTTCAATTTATTTGATGGGTTTCATAATGATTACATTTATTATCCTTTTGAAGCTCAAATTTCCCCTCACCAGCCAGTGGAAGCCTCTTCGAGTTGACCCGAGTGTTTTCAACATGATCCTGGTGGTCTTCAAGAGCTTTCTCATTATCTGGTATGGCAAGGTGTTCCAGACACATCTTGTACATTGCCCATCCCAAACCTAGAAATAGCCCTTTCTCGTTAGTGGAAAAATGGTGTTTCAAAGCCACATCTGGGCACGAGGGATGCCCATTGCTACTGGGTCGGTCATGGTTTCTAAACCTTTTCAGTGAACAGAGCTAGGAAATACGTGTGCACATGTGCAAACACACACACACACACACGTGGATGCTCCCACAACTCATATGCATATCTTTTTGTATGTATGTCATAGTCAATAAAAGGAGATTTTTTTTGTTGTTGTTATTAAAATGATACATTTTGTTTCTTACTTTGCTAGCCTAGACTCCCTCAGCATAGCCCACTGATGGCTATTGGCATGCAACCCACCTCAGTATTTTGAAGGCTTAGGGAAAAAAGAAAGCAGTTCTTCAATGCAGGTTTAGGGATTCAGCTCCTATTTCAATATTATTTTCTCATTATATATTAGTTCAGAAAAATCTCTGCTTGTCCATACCACTTTGCAAAGTCTATTTATATTTTCCACATGCCAAAACTTCATCAAATAGTCCTCTTGGGGGACTATTTGAAATGCAAGCTGTTGCTGAAAAGAAGAGGAAGCAATGTCCTCTAAGCCAGCCCACCCGAGCTTAGCTCTCGCTCCAAGAGTTTGCTAGGGGCAAGTCCAAACTAAAGAATGATCTGCACAGATTACCAACAACGCACCTTCATGCAAAGGGAATTAACAAGCATATGGCCATGAATACTCATTTTAGCTTAAATGCTAGGATATAAAAGAAGAAGTACAAGGGGCTTTGGAGGAGCACTGGATTGAGGAAGAATTTAATCTGTGTTGAAAAGCAAGAAAATAGGATGGTATCTGCAAAAGAGATAATGGCAAATATTCCATTTCTGTCACTTTTTTAATAGAAACAGAGGGAGACATTTGCTTTAACACTTGTGTAATCATAAAAGAAACAGGCCCAATGTTTCAAGTACTATATAGCATCATACATTTGGAAGTCCTCTGCATGCTGCCATACTCTGCAAATGAACCAAGTATACTATTACGAAGTATTATTTAATTAAATTCAAAAATTATTCTTTTGAAATTATCTTCACCCAGTCTACATGCCCCTACATGTTTTCAAATGAAAGGCAAAGGAACGTGAGAGCGTTGGGCTGGCTGCCTCTTAGTGCCCGCAGGGAGGCCAATAATATGACTCTGTGATCATCATTATCTTCATAAAAAGAAAGATCTGGAGGTTGAAACAGGGCCAGCCTCCTGGACTTCCCACTGAGAAAAAGCACAGGGGCAAAACCCACTTCTGCCCACAAGTCCACACATGCCTGTCATTATTTACCAGAACTCAGACCGCAGAGTGTTTAGATAAAGGCATTATGTCTCAGGAAAGTTCTAGAAAATGTGCTGCAGTGCCCTGGGGGCCTGAGAAGAAGGAGAGGAAGGCAAGAACGTGTATGATGTGCCAGGGAAAGTGAACAAATGAGAGTTTTTAAAAGATAAACCAAGAGAAGGAATGTGAATCTCCTGCAGGCCTCCAATTACGCAGGTTTATGGGTGGGAATCCCAGCCACACTGGAGATAAATGAGAGTTATCCTATCAGAGATGAGTCTTCTCTGGATGGGACAAAATGATGAAGCAGCTTTAAAATAAGTGAGGAATGCTATAATTATGTTTATGAATTAAGTTGGAATAATATCTTTAAAGGAGGCTCAAAAATCACTTTCTCTACATATGTATCTTTCTAATCTGTGGACCAGTGTGGCCTCTTTTTCACTATGTCCAGAGACCTATGCTTTAAGTTATACTAACAACTACTACCTTTTGCATGTACACAGGGGGTTTTCACTGAATCTATCTATTCTAATGTTTTTATTTTTTCTTTTATTTTTTTTTTGAGACAGGGTCTCACTCTGCCATCCAGGCTGGAGTGCAGTGACACCATCACAGCTCACTGCAGCCTCAGCCTTCCAGGCTCAACCAGTCCTTCCACCTCAGCCTCCCAAGTAGCTGGGACCACAAGCATGTGCCACTCAGCACAGCTATTTTTTAGTAGAGACAAGGTCTCACCATGTTGCCCAGGCTGTTTTCGAATTCCTGAGCTCAAGCCCGCCCACCTCAGCCTCCCTAACTGCTGGGATTACAGGCCTGAGCCACTGTGCCTGGCTCTAATGCTATTAAGAAAGAATTGGCAAATGTGACACCCAGGAATAGGAAATGTAATTATTCCATTTATGCAACTCACTTGGCTTTCCTCTACTGTGAGAGGAATAGCAAATGAGATGGCTAAACTGAAATATCTGACTCATAAGACAGATCCCCTTCCTTTCCTAAATGGAATGTTAAGGAGACAATCAGCTACACAAATGGCTACATTTTAAAATATGTATTTCAGAGATAGGTTACCTCAACTCAACAGCATCTCACTCACTTCTCTCTCTCTCTCTTTCTCTGGCTCTTAGTTCAATTTAGTGTTCTGGGAACACCTAAACTCCTGCTAAAGAAAAGAATATGAATGTGCTGTCAGCACTGTCACTTATGATATGACGAGCCCTCCATGCCGGTTCCAGGACAATGGCACCCTTTAATCCTCAGAGAATGGGGGTCAACCTGTCACTTCAGAAAAGCCATCGCTCTCTGAGACAGTATCAGCACAGATGTCTCTGAGCCTCATAATTCTGTGTCTTGTAGCCTGGGCTTGAACCCACATCCAGCTTTTCCCTTGGCTCTCTACCTTTGTCTCCTGTCCCTCTCCTGGTTCCAACCTAGCCATTATTTCCTAAGTGTCTGTGCTAGAGGCCACCAGGAGCCACTACCTCTGTTTCTGACCGTAGGGCTCTGCTCTGAAGTCTCAAACCTACTCTGTCAGCTCTTTCCTGCCTATACTTGCCTCCTGGCAGTGACAGCCCAGTCTACCCAGGTCTAGCAGGACCCAACCCTTCAATTCTAGCAGGAATTAATGCATTGGGTTGTAATAGCTTTCCTTTTGGAGGGTAGTATTTTTTATGCTACTTCCTAGTTACCATGCTATGGGTACCTGATATGATGGGCTCCATGGATTCCTGGTGTACAAGGGGACACAAAGACACACAAGAAGAAGTGTGCTTATGCTCAAAGGAGGGGCTATGTTAAAGGGCCAGTTGAAGTCTGCTCCAAAGAGAGACGTGCAGAAAGGCTTTAGTAGCTTTAGGAAGATTTCTTCAGTGACTTACAGGAGAAGACTGTCCTCTCAAAGTTAAGAAAACATTTCACCAGAATCACTGAGAAGTTACAAGTCTTCAAATTAAGAAGTTCATTGAAGTCATACTTAAATGAAATGAGCAGTGTTGGACTTTGGTTAAGGAACAAGATATGTGAAGAGAGTCGAGATAATCTCATGTGCAAGTCAGGAGAGGTGAGTCAGTGTATTTTTTGTATGGATGAGAAACGCCTCAACTATTCAAAGCCCTCAGTCTTGCAGTACAGTTGACATCAAGAAGGAGCTGAGAAGGTGAAGAGCAGCCCCTAGTATGCTGAGCCCACCAGGATGTTTCCTGAGACCCTCTGGAGAAGGGATAGGGTACAGAAACACAGCACAAAAACAAGTAGGGGCCACATATTGGGGTGAGCAGGAAAAAAAGGGAACTATGACAAATTAGACACTAGAACAGAAGCCACAGCAACTTTGGAAAAGAGGATCAGCCAGAAAAAATATCTAAGACTGAAGAGCTCTGCTCTCTGGTGGGAAGCAAAGAGCCATGGGCTCTGCTTCTCAGGGTAGCATCTTCAAAGGCAGGATTAGGGGATTGCCATGCTGTGTGCCCTTGTGGATAGAAGCAGAAGGAGAAATTCCTAAGGCCAGCAGCAGAGCATCATGAATGGCTCCCAGTCAGTGCAGCTGAACAATCTCAGGGGTCATCTACTATTTATGGTGCCATTGAGGGTGTGGTTCAATTTCCTTATCTATAAAATGGGATAATCATAGCACCTACCTCATTTAAGATTGGTGCAAGCATTAAAGGGTTTAGTACCAACAAAGTAATGCCTGGCACATAGTGAGCACTCAGTAAATATGAACATTATAATTATGACTATTACCAACACTCACAGCTGGATCATGTACATAGATTATAGTATTTACACAAGTGACCCCATGGGTTAGTGTTTTATAGGTCCTCTCTCCAGCATTGGGTGCAGTGGAAAGCATGAGCAGAAATGCACCACAATTGTATAAAATGGCACTGTGATAGAACAGGGTCCTCTCCATGTGAGTTGAACAAGGCAAGTACAGGAAAATGCTGTTTGAATCTTAAAGTATTAATTAATTAACCTTGTATGATATTGGAACTCAGACATGCTCACTAGTTAAATTCTGAATCGATTCTTTAATCGTGCAGTTAGGAGTGAGTCCCATGTAATTTTAGCTGGAGAGAAAAATGCCTAGTGTTTCAGACTCAGTTCTATGTAAGGGAGCCTAGTGTGTTATTCAAGAGGCAGTGACAGCTGGGTCCTGAGGGTCAGTCGCAGGGTTTTCAGAGTGGGGCATTCAGGGGCTAAAGTCTAGGCAAAGGTCAAAGCCAAATTTGGGAACCAAGCCAAAAAAGTCTTCCTTGCCATCCTAGATTGTTTTATGAAGCAGCTCATGTGGTTTGACCATGAAGCATATTAAAAAAAGGCCTACAAGGTGGCCCATCAATAGTGAGGGTCTCCAAGAGAAACAGAACTGAAAGGGTGGTGGGTGGGTGTGTAGAGAGAGAGAGAGATTGATTTTAAAGAATTAGCTGGCTCACAAGGTTATGGAGGTTAGCAAGTTCAAAATCTGCAGGGTAGGCCTGCAAGCTGAAGACCCAGGGACAAGATGTTGCATCTCAAATTGGAAGGCAGCCTGCTGGTATAATTCCCTCTGCCTCAAAAGGGCTCAGCCTTTTTTCTCTTAAGGCCTTCAGTTGATTGGGTGAGGGTCACCACGTTTTGGAGGGTAATCTGCTTTAGTCAAAGTCTTCTGATTTAAATGCTCACCTCACCTAAATATAGCTTCACACAAGCATCTAGAAAGCTTGACTGAACATCATGGCCTAACCAAGTGGGCACATAAACATAACCATCACAACCCACTCTTGAAAATTAACAGGCAGTCCTCTGAATCCCGTCACTGAGGCTTGAGTCTCTACAAATGATCTCAGGCAAAAGAGCTAAGGAAGTTCCTATCTCTGTACCATTGATAGGGCAGAAATGTCCTATAGCGACACAGCCTCATAAAGCAGATGTGTATTTCAAACTGCTGGCTCCAGTGTTTCAACTCAAGATGCTACAATGAAAAGGTTAGAAGAGGATGGTAAAATGTCAACTCAACATGGTGATAAAGGCAATTTTTCATTTTTTCGGAATATTTGTTTCTGAGTAGACATTGTCCCTTAACATTTAAAATTCCTATGAATCCAGCCTAGTTTGGTGTCATTTACCGCTTGCCAGCCTGGTTAGGCCTATGAGTTTAAGAAAAAAGGACAGATGGGCTCTGGCACATGTTCGGTCTACAAATACCCATTAAATACAGGTGAAAATTATTCTGGAAGGATGAAAATATATATTTACTTCTTGCTTATAGATCAAAAGGCAAAATGCATAGCAGAATACCTTGCATGTATTCAAATATTGAGTGAACTGAATCAAAATAATTTTTAGCAAGTTCTTTCCTTCACTGTACCTTAATAAATAGGTAATTTACTAATAAAAAGTTTATCTAGAAGTTGCCAGGATATTACATTTCTTTACATTTATTTATTTATTTAGAGACAGTGTCTCACTCTGTCACCCAGGCTGGAGTGCAACGACACGATATTGGCTCACCTCTGCTCCCCAGGTTCAAGCGATTCTTGTGCCTCACCCCGCTGAGTAGCTGGGACTACAAGCATCTGCCACCTCACCAGGCTATTCTTTTTTTCTTTTCTTTTGTGTGTGTGTGTTTTCAATAGAGACAGGGTTTCACCATATTGGCCAGGTTGGTCTTGAACTCCTGACCTCAAGTGATCCACCTGCCTCAGCCTCCCAAAGTGCTGGGATTACAAGTGTGAGCCACCGCTCCTAGCCCCCATTTCTTTATTTTCTTTTTTTTTTTTTTTTTTTTTTTTGAGACAGAGTCTTGCACTGTTGCCCAGGCTGGAGTGCAGTGGCACGATCCAGGCTCACTGCAAGCTCCGCCTCCTGGATTCATGCTATTCTCCTGCTGCAGCCTCCTGAGTAGCTGGAACTACAGGCGCCTGCCACTACGCCTGGCTAATTTTTTGTACTTTTAGTAGAGTCGGGGTTTCACCTTGTTAGCCAGGATGGTCTCTATCTCCTGACCTCGTGATCCGCCCCGCCTAGCCCTCCCAAAGTGCTGGGATTACAGGCATGAGCCACCGCACCCGGCCCCCAGTTCTTAAATAGAGTAGAAGTCACTCTGTGGGAAACCATGGTTTTATTCAAAATATGAAATATGAAACCTTTAAGGTACATAGGTCTTTTGTTCCAATTTCAGCAATACAGGCTTCCTGTGCCTAATTGTCAGTTTGGCCTTAAGGAAAACTTAACGTAGGCCAGGCACCAAGGAAAACGCTGCGGCCCACCTCCTGAGCCCTGGAAGGCGCCTGGAGGAGGAGCAGGCCTTGGCGCGCGCCTGCTCTCCACCAGTTTGGGGAAGTTGCCGGGGCCCTGCGTTGCCCAGAGGTACCACCTCTTTGAGCGGCAGCAGGCCGAGAAGATCCGCAAGATGAAGAAGCTGTGGAGAACTTGGTCGAGAGTTTCAGCCGCATTACTTTGAAGAAAGATGACACCACCTTTAATAAGACGGCCAGCGTTCGCTGTCAAAAGGTGCTGCTGCTCTGATAGGACTAAGAACCCTGTTCTCATGAAGCAGCATGGAGTCAAGGCTTTCTACATTCTGGCCTTTGCTTATTTCTCTAGGCTGCTCACCTAAGTTTTCTGAAGTTGCTACTTTATTACTGACAAGGGGCGCCTCAGAAAGGCAAACCGTCCACCTTCAATTGCATTTTCAGTTAGGGAGGACAGACCAACGTCGAGGAAGGGATTTGGCTATTGCCGAGAGTGATTAACAACCAAACCCAGGAAGACTCGGAGACTGCGGAGACACCTGTCTCGTTCCGCAGTTGGCTTGGAGTAGGCCGCAAAGCGCAAAGGCTGAAGGGCAGTACACAGTGTACACAGTAAGTGCTAAGAAAGGCTCTTGGCCAGAAGAGGTCGAGGCTGCTGTAAGCCATGGTCTCAAATCTGCACTCCAGCCTGGGTGGCACAGCAAGACACTGCCTTGAAAAGAAAGAGATAGAGAAGGAAGGAAGGAAGGAAGGAAGAAAGGAAGGAAGGAAGGAAGGAAGGAAGGAAGGAGGGAGGGAGGGAGGGAGGGAGGGAAGGAAGGAAGGAA
>NW_016814053.1:2889539-3003777 GCF_001698545.2 Rhinopithecus bieti | reverse complement strand
AGGGAGGGAGGGAGGGAGGGAGGGAGGGAGGGAAGGAAGGAAAGAAGGGCTCTAGGGACTGGGAAACGTGGTACCACCATGCCTGGCTAATTTTGGTGTTTGTAGTAGAGACGGGGTTTCACCATGTTGGCCAGGCTGGTCTCGAACTCCTGACCTCAGGTGATCTGCCTGCCTCAGCCTCCCAAAGTGGATTACAGGTGTGAGTCACTGCGCCTGACTTATCCTGGAAAAAATTTTTTAAGACAAAACACTAGAGATGATCAGACTTCCATACCAGAGAGAGAAACCTTATGTGTTTTATTACACTGGGGAACAACCAGAGGTTTTTGACTCTGAACCTTTTAAAGGCCAGTCGCTGTTGCAATGGAGAGTGTTGGTTTTGCTTTTCCACTTAAAACTGTATTTAAAACAGAAATACTCTTTTTCATATTTTTTTCCAGCAGTTGGGGCTAGAAAGTATGTTGTCATTAGAAACATTGTCAAAATTTTGTTTTATGGTCTATAAAGGTATGCACATAGTTATGTAATATTAATATATCCCAAATTAATGAAAATGTGTTCATTTACATATGTACAGATACCTTTGCATTTTGATCCATAGAACATAGGCGCATGTTCTTAGTCTATCTCAAAGCTCCATATGTTTACATATTATTTCTGTAGGTTATTTTCAGAAGTGAGTTTTGCTTCCATGGTAAGAGTGAGCATTTTGCCAAGAACACATGCACACTCAGAATCACACCATTTGGATTCACACATAGACACACCCAGTCCCATGCACAAAATCCTACACCACCTAGAACACAGTTGATTCCAGGAACCTTAGAATATGGCCATAATTATTTATCTTGAAAATCTATTTCCACCATCCCAAGCTCAGTACTCATTCATAACAGGAAGTTAGATTCAGGGTGCTTTCCCACCTGAAAGCCAAAATAGTGCCACATTTCTGATCATCTAGATTATTCATCAAGTGAGGGATTCCACAGTACATATTATTTTCTGTGATGCCTGAATGTGCCTGTAATTACAGAAAAGGCTATGAGCATCAGACCATGCTGTATCCTGTTTGCACAGGTCTTTTGTTCACTTATGACATCACAAAACCCAATGAGAAATAGTGGCCAAAGTAATGGCCCAAAATAAAGCAGACAGGACACTTGTGGAAAAGGCCCAGGATTTTGTGCCAGATTTTCCAGTCCATTTGGTTGCAAATTGCAAACTCTTATTTGAGAAGAAAGAATGTTTATGGTAGGAAAAGCTCTCTTCCATACAGTTTGTAACTGATGCACTCATCTATGAATGCCATCTTGAAATCTTAGTTGGTGATGGACTCTCACCTTATACTAATATAGCCCACCAAGAAATTCTATAAGTCATCTTTGATGTACATGGGGGGATTGTCATATCTTAATACAATTGGAAAAGAAGAAAGCAATAAAAAAATTCTGCCTCAGATAATGAAGGAGACCCGACCTGGAAAAGAGTTTTGATGGTCAACTCCAGTGAGTTGGTTGTAAATATTGTCTTTTACTTGGACCTCAGAGACATCTAGAAAATGTAGAGTAATGGTCAGTACATTGGTGCTGTTAAAGAATCCTTCAGGGATCCTTGGTTGATGTGGACATTGGGTAGAGGGTATAGAGGTGGGTTAAAAGCATAGGCCGAGCTGCTACTGGGCCATCCTCCTTGGTGAAGAAGGAAGGAAAGGAAAAGATCAGGAAAGAAATGACAGAACCTTGTTTTCTAGCTAAGACAACTTAGTCAATGTGAAATAGTCAATGTACACATAGGTTAATACAAAATTCATTGTTTGATTCCATGGTAGTGTCTCTTGACTCCCCTGGTCATTTTGAAGCCCTGGAAAATGAACTTTTCAATAATATAAAATCTCTAACTTTCCTACAAAAAAAGAGTGAGCATTTTGGCTTACATACAGATTATAAATAATTGTTCATTTTAATATTTACTTCATGGCAAAATGTCTTAGACATAAGCAAGCAATTAAATACCAAACTTGTGGCTTGGCATAGTGGCTTACACCTGTAATCCCAGCACTTTGGGAGGCCGAGGTGGGCAGATCACGAGGTCAGGAGATCAAGACCATCCTGGCTATCACAAAGTCAGGAGACTGAGACCATCCTGACTAACATGGTGAAACCTTTCTCTACTAAAATACAAAAAAGTAGCCGGGCATGGTGGCAGGCACCCGTACTCCCAGCTGCTTGGGAGGCTGAGGCGGGAGAATGGCGTGAACCCGGGAGGCAGAGCTTGCAGTGAGCTGAGATGGCGCTACTACTGCACTCCAGCCTGGGAGACAGAGCAAGACTCCATCTCAAAAANCACACATAGACACACCCAGTCCCATGCACAAAATCCTACACCACCTAGAACACAGTTGATTCCAGGAACCTTAGAATATGGCCATAATTATTTATCTTGAAAATCTATTTCCACCATCCCAAGCTCAGTACTCATTCATAACAGGAAGTTAGATTCAGGGTGCTTTCCCACCTGAAAGCCAAAATAGTGCCACATTTCTGATCATCTAGATTATTCATCAAGTGAGGGATTCCACAGTACATATTATTTTCTGTGATGCCTGAATGTGCCTGTAATTACAGAAAAGGCTATGAGCATCAGACCATGCTGTATCCTGTTTGCACAGGTCTTTTGTTCACTTATGACATCACAAAACCCAATGAGAAATAGTGGCCAAAGTAATGGCCCAAAATAAAGCAGACAGGACACTTGTGGAAAAGGCCCAGGATTTTTGTGCCAGATTTTCCAGTCCATTTGGTTGCAAATTGCAAACTCTTATTTGAGAAGAAAGAATGTTTATGGTAGGAAAAAGCTCTCTTCCATACAGTTTGTAACTGATGCACTCATCTATGAATGCCATCTTGAAATCTTAGTTGGTGATGGACTCTCACCTTATACTAATATAGCCCACCAAGAAATTCTATAAGTCATCTTTGATGTACATGGGGGGATTGTCATATCTTAATACAATTGGAAAAGAAGAAAGCAATAAAAAAATTCTGCCTCAGATAATGAAGGAGACCCGACCTGGAAAAGAGTTTTGATGGTCAACTCCAGTGAGTTGGTTGTAAATATTGTCTTTTACTTGGACCTCAGAGACATCTAGAAAAATGTAGAGTAATGGTCAGTACATTGGTGCTGTTAAAGAATCCTTCAGGGATCCTTGGTTGATGTGGACATTGGGTAGAGGGTATAGAGGTGGGTTAAAAAGCATAGGCCGAGCTGCTACTGGGCCATCCTCCTTGGTGAAGAAGGAAGGAAAGGAAAAGATCAGGAAAGAAATGACAGAACCTTGTTTTTCTAGCTAAGACAACTTAGTCAATGTGAAATAGTCAATGTACACATAGGTTAATACAAAAATTCATTGTTTGATTCCATGGTAGTGTCTCTTGACTCCCCTGGTCATTTTGAAGCCCTGGAAAATGAACTTTTTCAATAATATAAAATCTCTAACTTTCCTACAAAAAAAGAGTGAGCATTTTGGCTTACATACAGATTATAAATAATTGTTCATTTTTAATATTTACTTCATGGCAAAATGTCTTAGACATAAGCAAGCAATTAAATACCAAACTTGTGGCTTGGCATAGTGGCTTACACCTGTAATCCCAGCACTTTGGGAGGCCGAGGTGGGCAGATCACGAGGTCAGGAGATCAAGACCATCCTGGCTATCACAAAGTCAGGAGACTGAGACCATCCTGACTAACATGGTGAAACCTTTCTCTACTAAAAATACAAAAAAGTAGCCGGGCATGGTGGCAGGCACCCGTACTCCCAGCTGCTTGGGAGGCTGAGGCGGGAGAATGGCGTGAACCCGGGAGGCAGAGCTTGCAGTGAGCTGAGATGGCGCTACTACTGCACTCCAGCCTGGGAGACAGAGCAAGACTCCATCTCAAAAAAAAAAAAAAAAAAAAGAACTCAGGCCAGTGGTATTAACTAGTTTCTAAAATTTGATTTTTATTTGTAATAAGTCATTTACTTAAGGCCCAATTAACATAAATGGAATCATCATAGTTTATGTTTAAGGAATACACAGAGATTGCTGCTGTTCTATTTATTTCACATAAAGAATAGCCATATTTTACTCTGGAACTTCCTGGAAGCTCTTCAGTGGTCTTTGAGCTAATAAAATTTATCTTTCATCACTAAAAGACCATTATTCCTATGTCATAATGAGAATAATCATTTAAGTACCTGGCATAATTGAGACTGCACCACTGCACTCCAGCCTAGGGGACAGAGCAAGACCCTGTCTCCAAAAAAAAAAAAAGTAAATACTTGGCATGCTTGACATAATAAATGCCTAAAAGACACCTTACTTTATAAATCTATTTTTTCTTGCTATAATAGGGATACTGTAAATCCTGCATTTGCATTAATGGTATTTCTTAAAACAATAGATGTAAGTGTAAGCTGAATCAATCTGCAAACTATTGTAGGCATCTGTATTCTATTTTAGGTACTGTAAACTTTGTTGGAGTCTTTAGTTGGTAGATTATATTGTAAATATATTTGTATATGTTAAAACATTTTAAAATATGTTATGTTTAATAGAATAAACATCTTTATGGAGTGATAGCTGTGAAGGTATAAACTTCACATTTGGATAAAACTCTACTGTTTACAAAGTTTAAAAAATGAAGATCAAAATATTAGGGTTAATATAAACAGAAAGTTTAATTAGGACTCCATCTTTTAGGCAATAAACAGATAATCATTGTGTTAGTCTGTTCTCACATTGCTATAAAGAACTACCTGAGACAGGGTAATTTATGAAGGAAAGAGGTTTAAGTGACTCACAGTTCCACAAGCTGTACAGGAAGCATGGGTGGATGCCTCAGGAAACTTACAATCATGGTGGAAGGTGAAGGGGAAGAGGCATGTTGAACAGCAAAGGGAAAATCCGCTCCCATGATCCAATCACCTCCCACTAGGCCCTTCCCCTGACATGTGGGGATTACAATTTGCTATGAGGTTTGGGTGGGCACACAGAGCCAAACCATATCATTTCACCCCTGGCCCCTCCCAAATCTCATATCCTTCTCACATTTCAAAACCAACAATGCCTTCCCAACAGTCCCTCAAAGTCTTTTTTCATTCCAGCATTAACTCAAAAGTCCAAGTCCAAAGTCTCATCTGAGACCCTTCCACCTATGAGTCTGTAAATCAAAAACAAGCTAGTTACTTCCAAGATATAATAGGGGTACAGGCTTGGCTAAATGTTCCCATTCCAAAAGGGAGAAATTGACCAAAACAAAGGGGCTACAAACCCCAAGCAAGTCTGAAACCCAGCAGAGTAGTCACTAAATCTTAACATTCCAAAATAATCTCCTTTGACTCCATGTCTCACATCCAGGGGATGCTGATGCAAGGAGTGAGCTCCCAAGGCCTTGGGAAGCTCCACTTCTGTGGCTCTGGGGTATAACCCCTGCGGCTGCTTTTATGGCCTGGCATTGAGTGCCTGCAGCTTTTCCAGGTGCATAGTGCAAGCTGTCAGTAGATCTACCATTTTGGGGTCTGAAGGATGGTGGCCTTCTTCTCACAGCACCACTAAGGAGTGCCCTAGTGGGGATTCTGTGTGGGGCTCCAACCCCACATTTCTCCTCCACACTGCCCTAGTAGAGGTTCTCCATGAGGGCTCTTTCCTTGCAGCAGACTTCTGCATGGTGTTTTCATACATCCTCTGAAATTTAGGTAGATGCTCCCAAACTCTTGCCTTCTGCACACCTGCAGGCCCAATACCATGTGGAAGCTGCCAAAACTTGGGGCTTGCACTCTCTGAAGCAACAGCATGAGTTGTACCTTGGCCCCTTTCAGCCACAGCTGGAGCTGGAGCAGCAAGTAAACAGGGTGCCATGTCCCAAGGCTGCATAGAGCAGGAGGGTTCTGGGCCTGGTCCATTAAACCATTTTTCCCTCCTAAGCTTTCAGGCCTGCAATGGGAAGGGCTGCCTTGAAGGTCTCTGAAATCCCCTGGAGACATTTTCCCCATTGCCTTGGCTATTAACATTCAGCTCCTCTTTACTTATGCATATTTTTGCAACAAGCTTGAATTTCTTGCCAGAAAATGGGTCTTTCTTTTCTTTCTTTTTTTTTTTTTGAGATGGAGTTTCACTCTTGTTGCTCAGGCTGGAATGCAATGGTGCGATCTCAGCTCACTGCAACCTCTGCCTCCTGGATTCATGCAATTCTCCTCCTGATACAAATTTTCTATATTAGTCCGTTCTCACATTGCTATAAAGAACTACCTGAGACTGGGTAATTTATGAAGAAAAGAGGTTTAATTGACTCACAGTTCCACATGCTAGACAGGAAGCATAGTTGGGAGGCCTCAGGAAACTTACAATCATGGTGGAAGACGAAGGGGAAGTAAGCACATCTTATCATGACAGAGCAGGAGAGACAGAGAGAGCGAAGGGGGAAGTGTCACACACTTTTAAACCATCAGATGTCATGAGAACTCACCATCACAAAAACAGCAAAGAGGAAATCCACCCCCATGATCCAATTACCTCCCACCAGGAGCATCCCCTGACATATGGGGATTACAATCTGACATGAGATTTGGGTGGAGACACAGAGCCAAACCATATCAATCATAAAAAAAGAGAAAAGCTTCTATAGAATTGTGGTTTGGCATCCTGACGGCAAATGTCAGTTTCCTTATGAAGATAAAATCCTTTTAATTGTCAGAGTAAGCACCCTCCAAATGCCCCACCATACAGTCTTAAAGTGTGGAAATACATTCCTTTTTAATTCTTTATGGAATAAACAGAGAGAGGGGTACAAGTTGAGGAGTGGCCTTTGGTTCTCTGTGTCAGGAATGCAGAAAGGATAAGGCTCCCAGTTGTGCTGTCAAGTCAAAGGATGCTGATAGAACTTGTAGGGGAGACACAGCTTTCACCCTTGGGTTAATGACTCATTTTGCAGGAAGATTACCACCTTTTACTTCCCAACGACATCTCTCTACCAACGTGAACAGAGAACAGCAGCACAGTGATTACCTGCAGACAGACCCGGCTTTATCTGTACATAACACCAAAAGAAAGAACCTGGACTCCAGAAGGAAATAAAGATTTTCAGTTCCTGCAAGAATCCTCAATGTTCTTTACATAATTTGGAGGTGTTGTTTTGTTTCTGATATATGAGTTATTTTAATGGTAGTATCTGTTTTTTATCTATAAATGTTGAGGGCATCTTATACTTATCCTATGTAATGGTTTTCCTTGGAAAAATCTCATAGAGCCATCATTCATAAAGTATGTTCCAAGGAACACAAAATCATCAGGAATCAGGGTTACCTGCGATGATGGGGGAAGGATTCTGAGATCAATTGGAGAAGCACATGATTAAACAAAGTTCAGTAGGTCTCTATTGTAGGACTTCTCAGAGACCTAAATATGCTTAGAGGGGTTGCCATTTGTGTTTTGCGTGTGTGCACTGTGGGTGTTTTATGTATTATGTGTCTGTTGTGTGAGTATGTGTATGTTTTCTGTGTGTTGTATTGCAGAACTTTTTTTAGGGCATACACAGAGTATAACCTGGTAAATCTAATTTATTTAACATTAACTTTTCAGACATACTTCTTAAACTGTATTTTGTTTTTTTGCACTTTAAAATGTTTCAATGTACTTTTACAGCAGATGAACTGGTTCCTTACAGCTTTTTCTTGTTTCTCAGAATTTTAGCTAAGATTGTACAAAAGAAACTTCTATTAAATAAATGTAATTCCCTATCAAGTCTGTAATCAACTTGAAAAGTGTGCATGTAGAAACTGAATACATTAGGCCTTGATATTAATAATATAACAAAATGTAGTATTTTAGATAATATGCAAAGAGGAAATAAAGCACTAATGAAAGAATAGCTATCATACTTCAAACATTATAATTTTAGATTAAAATGCTCTTATTTTATTATACACAAAATATAAGAGCATTTTAATATAAACACAATACAAATGAAGCATATTTATTCATTTTACCATAATTTAAATACTGACATTACACAACAATTCCTAAAACTTTTGTGATTCATAAGTTAATTCCTAGCCATTAAGTACCTAAATGTTAATATTTTATCTTCTTTTTCTTTCTCGGCACTTGGTTCCTTCAGTTGAACTAACAATTTTCTTTTCAGCCATTCTCACCCATCCAGCAATACCTGTACAAATATGCTGGCATATAAAGGCAAATCATGATTGCTTTGTTTAGCTGCAGAAAGTCACCCGATGCCTATTTACTATCAATGAGCTAATATTGTGGTTCCAAATGGTAGTCTGGCAAAGTTCAACAATTCATTTCTTATATTTCAAAAGTTAAGGGAAATTCTACTAACTATAACACTAAATGTCTGCTTTTAGCCAAACTACATGAATTATAGTTAATCTATTAAGAATACCCCGGCCGGGTGCGGTGGCTCAAGTCTGTAATCCCAGCACTTTGGGAGGCCGAGACGGGCGGATCATGAGGTCAGGAGATCGAGACCATCCTGGCTAACACTGTGAAACTCTGTCTCTACTAAAAAATACAAAAAACTAGCCGGGCGAGGTGGCGGGCGCCTGTAGTCCCAGCTACTCGGGAGGCTGAGGCAGGAGAATGGCGTGAACCTGGGAGGCGGAGCTTGCAGTGAGCTGAGATCCGGCCACTGCACTCCAGCCCAGGCGACAGAGTGAGACTCCGTCTCAAAAAAAAAAAAAAAAAAAAAAAAAACCCCAAGCTAATCAGAAGCTGTATGTAGGTCATGAATTAGAAATACGTGGGAGGGCTGGGTGTAGTGGCTCATGCCTGTAATCGCAGCACTTTGGAAGGCCAAGGCAGGCAGATCACTTGAGGTCAAGAGTTCGAGACCAGCTTGGGCAACATGGTGAAATCCTGTCTCTACTAAAAAAAAAAACACAAAAGATTTATCTGGGCATAGTGTCACGTACCTGCATTGTCAGATACTCAGGAGCCAGGATTGCACCACTGCACTCCAGCCTGGGTGACAAAGCGAGATTCCATCTCAAAAAAAGAAAAGAAAAGAAAAAAAAATAGGTGGGGAAATAAAAATGAATGATTACTTAATAAATAATTCAGGTAATATGATAAATGAAAATCTTCAAAACATGAGCTACCTGGAAAAAATAATGAAAACATTTAGAACTATGGAATTTAAAATGTCCAACCTCTGATGACAATGAAAAACATGTATTGAGAAGTTACTACGTGTCAGTTACCACGTTAAGTGATTCATGTGTACCATTTCATTCCCTCTTCATCATCCTAAAATAGGTATAATTTTTATTCCTATTTTACCACAAAGGTAACAGATTCAGAGGAGTTAAGTAATTTGCCATGGTTGTACAACTAATAAGTAGTAAAGCTGAGATTTAAACACACTCTCTTACACTCCACCTTGAATATGGAGACTGTATTAAATTTCTGTCATTTCATAACACATCACCAGTTTAGTGTTTTAGTGTTGTTTTAAAACAACACCCATTTATCATCTCAGTTTCTATAGGTCAAGAGTTGAGGCACAGCCTAACTGGGTCCCCTGCTCAGGGTCTCACAAGGTTGCAATCTAGGTGTTGACACAGCTGCATTCTTTTCTGGAGTCTGGAGTTTGGGATTTCAGAGAGTTCACTTCCTTGAAGCTGGAGGACTGAGGTTCCTGTTTTCTTACTGGCTGTCGGCCAGGGGCCACTCTCAGACTCAGGAGGCTGCCCACAGTTTCCGCCATGTGGTACCTCACTACTTCAAGGCCAAAAAAGAGAATGAATCCTTCCGGTCTGTTATAATGGCAGTTTACATAGCGATAACATAACCACGGGGGTGACGATCCCACCATCTTTGCTTTCTGTTGACTAAACGCAACTCATTAGCTCCAACAACACTCAAGGGGAGGAGATTATACAAGGGTATGACTCATTGGGGTTTATCTTAAAATCATGCCTACTGTAAGTACCAATGTTCTGTTCCTGTTTTACTTACTTAAACTGATGACTATCTTCTGGATTGGAGTCAGTATTACCTGGGAAAACACCAAAGCAATCAAGTTAGCCATGACTTGTACATATGGGAATGACAGAAACAAAATGATAGGCTCAAGTAGACAATAGGGACTCCCAAATTCTATAAGCTTGAGGACTATTGTGTCTACAGTAAATCTATGATTTCATTGTTGAATAATTTGAAGTCAATATTAGATGAATTCCCCCAGTGAATGAAGAACATTACTTAGCATTCAACACTAAAGGCCAATTTTCCAGAGGCCATTTCTCTGTTAGTGAACTTGGTTTAAAATAAGCAAGGACCATTTAAGTACTCAATTCTTCTAATTAATAACCCCCCCCACGCTGCACCCCGCCCCCACAGGAGAAAGCAAAGGAGAGCTTATATGTGACACGACTCTCAGTGGAATTGGTGAATTTGGGACCCAGCTGCTTATAGGCATTACCACCGGCAGGATTATCAAGGGGTACTCCCTTCAGTAAAGCACTATTGTACTGGCTCTACTAGTCATTCCTTCAGGGTTAAAAGGAAGTAATATGCACAAATTGTTAACCAACATAAAAGTTTATTTCAAAGAACCATGGGAAAGGCCAGCAAAAGGAGGCATTATTCATCAGCAGCATAGGTATTCAAAGACATTGGTTTACCCATTAAAATGTGCAGCCAGCATCATAAATGACCAGTGATATTTGCTCACTATTGCTCCAGAAAAACAACAGCCTAAAGCTGAGTCTTCAGCTTTCTCTTTAATCATCTGATATACATTCTTCTAAATAGAGGATTTGATTGGGCCATTTAGCACTGCACGATATGGAGGGATTTAATGGGCACAGTCTCTGCCAACCTCCCAAGGGTGATTGGCTCCCTTATAGCCAGCCCACACAGAGTTGCCTTCAGCTTTGAGCCTGGCCCAGGTCCTGCAGGTGGTACCCCAGTTAACAGGAAGCTCCATTCCCTAAGAATGAACATGAACCAATTAATGATTATAACAATACTGGCAAAAGAGTTAGGGGCCATTTTCTTAAAAGATGAAGGTGTAAGTAAAATGTCTTTTAAAAAAATATATGGATATACCCTTTGGCCCATGTGATTCAAACGAGGGAAGTATATATATCAAACACCATAAAGATATTTAATCGCTTGGACATTTTGAGAGTCTTTGATTCCTAAGAATTTACACTAAAGAGAAAATACTGATGTGAGGGGAAAAATACATATTTGAAAATAGACATTACAACATTATTTATAATACTCCCAAATCAGAAACAAACTAAATGCCCAATCATAACAGATCATGAAATAGACTTTCTTATACTGGCCATTAAATGTAACTATGACGTTATGCAAAAACTTGGGAAAAAGGCAAACCAATTCTTAAATAGGAAAAAAGGTTATATAACCACACATAATCTTTAGGATTTGAGTTACTGCCCACTAAAACTGACTCCACTCTTAATTTGCTTAACAGTTAGCAAACATGAACCAGGTCACCCTTTCCTTCAAGTGACCACAAATTCCATTTGAGCAACATCTGAATGAATAGGATTTCCCTATTCATGCAGGGATGATAGGGAAGATGCAGGTGAATAATTATGCATAAAAACTTTCACTATACCAGTATTTACATTAGCAAGACGTTTAGAAAATATTAGAAAATGGGATTTCCATAGTTATTCATTCATTTAAAAAGTATTGATTGAATGCTTACTCTGTACCAAGTATTCTAGTCATGGAGGATACATCAGTGAACAGAAATAGCTTATGTTTTTGTGGGTAAAGACAGGTGCTAAAAAAATCAACCAGTAAATACTTTGTATGCTGTTACGGGTTGAATGGGTCCTCCAAAAATGATGTGTTGAAGTCCAACCCCCAGGATCTCAGAAAGTAAACTATTTGGAAATAAGATCATTGCGGATGTAACTAGTTACTGATTAAATTGGTCAGACTAGAGTAGAATAGGCTCTTACTTCAATATGGCTGGTATTCTTCTAAGAGAGAGACAAAGAGGGAAGATGGCCACGTGAAGATAGAGGGAGACACTGGAGTGATACATCCACAAGCTATGGAATGCCAAGGTTTGTGAGCCATTTACAAGAAGCTAGGAGAGAGCTAAGGAACCAACACTCCTGACATTTTGATTCCGGACTTCTGACCTCCAGAACAAGGTGAGAATAAATTTCTGTTGTTTGAGGCCACCTACTTTGTGGTACGTGGTTATGGCAGCCCTAGGAAATGAATATATATGCCACACAGAAAAAAACAAGATGAGAAAAATTAAAATAGGTAAGATTGCAGGGAAAGGAATATTGGGTAGAGAGACTGCTCTTTATAAAGACTATGTAGAGAGTTTCACAGGTAAGATGGTATTTGAACAGGAACCTGAAGCAAGGAGGGAACAAGATAGGCAGGCATTTGGGGACAGAACATATCAGGTCAGGACACAGCAAAGTAAAGTTCCAAAGGAGAGGAAGCTGGACACCGGTGTGGCCGGAGCAGAGTGGATAAGGGCCAGAGGGGTGTGGGATAGAGGCAGCAGTGGGAGATAGAGGCACTTACTGGCAGTGACACTGCAATGCCTTTGAGGGTTTGAGCAGATCCATAACATTATCTGGTTACTGTGTTGAGTATAAACTGTCATGGGACCAGGATGGAATCCAGGCGAAGACCCATCAGGGGGCTCCTGAAATTATCCAACCAAGAGATGAAGATGGCTTGGGCCAGTGCGGCTGCAGGGAAGGTGAGGTGAGATGGGAATCGCATATGATTCTGGAACGACTCAAAGGGCAAGACTGGCAGGTTTTGTGAAGGACTGAATATGTGATGTAAGAGAAAAGAGTCAGAGAAGACCTCAGATGAGGTTTGAGGCCTGGAGGTTTGAGGTCAAGGATGAAGTTGCCATTTGCTGGGAAGGGGAACCTGGAGTGCAGGTTCATTAGAAGTTTAGCTTAAGACATAGTAAGTTTAGTACATCATTGATCATCCCAGTGCGGATGTCAAATAGGCAGTATTCGGGGGGAAAGTGAGGCTGGAGATAGAATCTAGGAGTTGATGGGGATGGGCGGATAGTATTTGAGGCCATAGTGCTTGATGGGCACTCCTGGCAAGTGAACACAGATAGAGAAGGAAGAGGAGAGGTCTGAGGCCTCAGGATTGAGTTCTGAGGCACCTCCTGCTATTAGAGGCTGGGGAGAGATGAAGAGGTTCTGCAAAAAAGACTTAGAAGATTCTAAGGAGGAGAACCAAGAGAGAAATGTCCCAGCAGCCAAGAAGAAATGTTTCAAGAAAGGAATGGGAAAATATTACACAGCCATTAAAAATAATGTATTTGATACAGCATAGTGACTATTATTAATAATAATGCATTGTATAACTGAAAGTTGCTCAGAGAGTAGATTTCATGTGTTTTCACCACACAAAAATAATAAGTGTGTGAAGTTTGATTTATTCAATAATATATATCTAAAACATGTTATATATTATATATAATACAATTTTGTTTGCAGTTCAAAAAGTAATAATACATTTGAATCTTAATATTACAAAAATAGGATGATATAATCTCCAGTGGAAAAAAATATAGGACTCCAAACTGTATGCAGCAAAATCTTAATTTTGTTTAAAGAAACATATGTAGGCATAGCAAAGAAAAACCTGAAGAAGTATAGGAAAGTAAATAGTTATTTCTGAATTTTTACTTTAGGATGGCATTTGTTTTCTACTTTTATAGCAATTTCTAAGCTCTTTACTATGGCTTATTTCCCAATAAATATGTATATAAAATTTTAAAATCATAATAGCAGACTTTTAGATTCAGTGTTTTAAAAGCAAAAATATGTAACACTTGCAAAGTCTTTTAAGCAAGACAGTAGGAGCTGTTGAAACGTCACATAGTTAAGTTTTTTTGGTTGTCATAATTTTGCTGTCTTCCCCTCCTAAAAGGAAGCAGAGAAGTATTAAAATTTCTTTTTTTTTTCACTTGTGTTATAATGATCTCTCTTCAGAAAGAAGCAGCATAATGTAATTTTTTTCATTTAAATAATTATTTTTAAAGAAATGTAAAAGCTGGGTTTCCATTTCATTGTTAAGGATCAAGGAGACTGGGTCCTGGTCTCCTCATGTGTTCAATGAGATTGACGGATGCTCCATGGTTCATGGTGTGGTTGTGAGACTCTCAGACTACATTAAATTAGAGATAGTGCAGTTGTGAGAGTGAAGAGAGGCCTCAGGGATGACTCTTCCCCCAGCATCCTCCAGATTCTGAGTTTGTTGCCAGCAGCCAACACTGGGAGGGAAAGAAGGCTTAAACCAGTTGGCTTGCTTTGAATGCCCATAATTGGCCACACTATCTCTGCAGATGGTCCCTGAGGGCACAGCTCCTGCTTGGCAGAAGAGTCAGTGGTTTTCTACCAGGCCCCAGAAGTGTAGGTTTAATTTCTGAAGCTGGTAGTAAGATGGGAACCATGTTGCCCTGTGATTAGCCTGCAAGAGCCAGCAGTCGACCTGAGCTCCACCCACCCTGAGGCCCTGCCCGGGCATGTGCCGGAAGTTCCTTCAAACAGATTCAAATAACAACATTTTACGTCTCAAGATACCAAAAGCATATGAGAGCAGTCTGGACTCAGCAGGCTGCACATTTCTCCAAATAAATAATTTATCACTGATTCTTTTAGCAATAAAACAGGGGAGGGAGAGAAGTTAAATAATAGAAGTAACAGGTGCAATTACAAAAGTTCCAATCATACTCTTTTGTTATAAAGTTAATTCCTCAAGAAAACATGCATACAACTCAAGAACAACAAACAGAGCTAATTTCTACTCTAGGAATTCAGAATAAAGTTAGATTCCTGTCCCATAGACTAGAAGCTGGTTGTTTTCCACCCAAGAGCAAGGTAATAAGCAGAAAGAGAAAACTCTTTTCATTCTCTTACATAGTAGGTACGCTCAGGAGACATTCTTACTACCAGGGAAAAGAGAATGGAATTTGGAATCTGTAATGTGATCAGCCACTTGCATACCTGGATGAGTTTGTTAGCCATTCTGAGACCACAGTTGCTTCCTATTTTAGTAAAGATGGGGCTAATCATATCCACTCTCAAGGTGGAGTTGGGAGGATGAAACATTGAAAGCACAGCTGGCTTTTTTGGCTAACATTTATTGTGGGCCTACTTTGTTTCAGCAGAGCCAGGCTTTGGGTGACCCCATTGTCCATATGCCTTCCAAAACCCCATGTTACCTCTCCCAGCACTGTTCAATAAACATCAGGCTCTCTCCTCCCCACTCTGCATTTTGTGCAGCCACAATCTCCAACTTCAATTTGTGCATCTTCAATTCTGTAAAAGTAGTGACAATCTACTGCTGCTTCCCTTATGATACCTTTCCACAGTAATCTTCCTCCCTCTCTCTCTCAGTCAACTCTTGCCATCCCCCTACCTAATGGCATTTTCCAGCTCTCGGGAATTATGAATCAATCTGCAATTTCTTTTCCTAGAATCCTTCCCCCAAGAGTCCTGATCACATGTGAAACAAGTTTAGCCATTGTGCAAATTAGTTCTGTGGCCAACTTCCTAATGCAAAGTCTTGCAGAAGCCAAGGGTGGGACTGGGAAAATGAAGTCAGTGTGACAGTCCCATGGTGAGTGGGAGGGTTGGAAGGCTGTGTGATCCAAAGGGAAAAAAAACACTAGACCAGGAGTCTCAGCCTTTCTCCCCGATCTACCCCTGAGTCCTATGGCCACCGTAACACATTTAATATCTATGGGCTTCCGATTCCTCACCTGTGAGATCAGGAGGTTGGGATTAAATCAGACATGGTAAATAGGTGGTACTGGTGCCATCATCCACTCATTCACTTACCTCCTCCCACTCCACACACACACACATCCATGGTACATATCATTAACCAATCAGTACACTATTTCCTGCAGAACCCCGACTAGCCCCAGCACTCCACGCAATCACCACCAATCAGAGTTGGCACAGGATACAAGGTTTCTCTGTACCATCCTTGAACTGTAACCTAAAAATCCTCTTTAATATTTGAAAATCCTCTCCTTCTATGACATGGAATTCTTCAGCATACAGGTTTGCAGACTAATGAGCATCACCATAAAGTAGGGCAGTGTAACTTCCTGGAAATCAACAACATGTACCGTCTCATGCCTCTTTACACTGCAGCTCTGGGCAGAGTGTGGAATGGCCAGGCTAGCCTGCCATGCGGGGAAACCAGTCCTGAGTATAACCCACAGCTCCTTGTCCATGCAGTGGGAGATGGTCCTTTAATGCCTGGCACTGATTTTTTATTGGAATTTCCAAAGAGCATATCCCATGAGCCTCATTTCACCATGGATAATCAGACTAATTCCTTAGTTCCACAGTGCCAAGTCTTTCCTTACTTGCTAGCTTCAGTGTCTGCTTTGGCCTCCTGCCCTGCTTGTGAAGCTCTGGCCCTCTCCACTGTAGATTCCACAGCCTGTGACCTTGACTCAACTCTGTATCTGGCTCCAGCCACCCCGGGCTGACTTGCTGCCCCTTTCCCCTGCCAGCCAGGGCCCAGTAACCCCAGAATCGCTTGCCCTCTGTTACCCCATCTGCCCCTGGCCACCCACCTCCAATGCTGAATCTCCCCAGATGTGTCTGATGTCTCAGCACTTTCCCTACAAGCTGCTAGTGGCACTCAGCATCGGACACTCCTCTGGCCCTGAAGGGACTGGGACTATGGAGCAGTGGGATCCTTGCTACCCCACAGCCTTCAATAGCTTCAGTAGCTCCCTTTTCTTATCTGAATTTCTCTGCCTGGTTTCTAAGGTCCTTCGTGATCTAACCTACCTTTCCCACTTCCCATCACCCCTCCACACTAGCCACCTTGCTCTTCCGGGTGCAGCATCAGCCCCCAAGCCCACTCCCACCTGAGGCCTCTGGACATCATTTTCCTCTTGCCGGGAATTTCCTCTCCTCTTTCTCAAGGTTCCCACCCTACCAATTCTTCACAATCCAGCTTACATCCTATCTCCTCCATGAAGCTTCTCCTGATTATGCCAGACTTTGGTTTTTACCTAATATTTAACTCTCCCACCAGGTAATTTAGTACTTAATTATATGTTACTTCACAGGATTTTATAGAGCAGAAGTTCTTTAAGGACAAGAACCTGCCACATGGCCTGAGTGTCTCTCCTTGGTGACATTACAACAAATTAACAAGCAAAACAAACATTATTGAGCTCCTCTCCTATGACAAAAGTACGTAAACACTTGCTAATTCGTTTTCTGAACCACTGAGTAAGTATGCTGGGATGCATCAAATTCTTGCCCATTTATGTCCAATCTGGATCATAACAGATCCTTCTCTCCCTGAATTAAAGAAAAACTTAGATTATGCTGGAGTCCAAGAAAGTATTTGCCTATTAGGCTTTAGCAGTGATTTTCAAACTTTTAATACCAAGAATTATCTGGGGTATTTTCTAGAAGAGCAGATTTCTCAGCTGCATGGACAAAGTTCCTGATTTCATGGGATAGGGCCTGAAGTGTGCATTTTAATAAGTGGTGTAGGTAATTTTAAAGTAGATAGCTCATCAATCCTACTCTGAAGAAAAAATGGAGCTGTGGGAACTTCGTTTTCCAGAGACAATCTGCAATGGGTGGGGCAAAGGCAGAGAAGCGGCCACCACCCGCAGAAAGGTCTATCCAGATTTTCCTCAGCCTCTTCCTTGGTTATACTCCAACTCTGATTACCAAATCTTTGAGACCCTCAGCCAACAGGCCATTTGACCTTGAAGAGTCATTTTTTATCTGCAGGGATCTCCTGGCCACAGGCCTCCACTCAGCCTGCCCTCACTGAAGGAGACAAACACACCAGTGCTCTCTTAACCAGCTGCAGTGTTGGGCTTACAGGTTATTTTAACTCTACTATGAATCAGAACAGAATTATGAATAATTTACATGAGACTTGTCACATCTTGTTTCAGTCTTTCTTTGGCTCATAGTTTTCCTTGTTTGGCCTTTCAAATACTTATATGTCTGTTTATTTTCAAGTCTGGAAGACTACATAGGTAGCATTACACAGAATCTGGCTTCTCATGGCTGACATCTCAGGAAGCTCTCAAATTTACAATCCCACATGTCAAAAGTAAGGAAACAAAGAAAGCTTCCAAAAAGGCAGGGCAGAGCTGGGTAGAGCATCTCAGCTGGCACCCAGGCTGAGTAATTCTTCTCTGTGTCTTAGCATGCCGTATACAGAGGCCTGAGGCCAAATGGATTTCCACAATAACTTTTGCAGCCTTATTAACACCCATCCTGTTTGCACATGGCAATTTTGTAGGGTAGACAACTGTTAATAAGAAAGAAATAAAGTATTTTTTTAGAAAAATACTCCTGCCCCAAAGCAGATGTTAAACAACCAGGCTCCCAAAAGAATATTGTATAAATGATCCTCTAAGCATGAGTTAGAATCTCTATTTCAAACGAGAGAAATATTCTCTGGAGATTTCCCCTAACTGAGGCAGTGAATGCTCCCATGAGCTTCCTGGGCACAAGAGATGCCCCAGAACACCACTGGTGCTTCTTCAAAAAAGTAGAATTCAAGTGCTCTGTAGAGTAATAAAACCAAGTTCTCTTCTCCCTCCAATGCTAGATTCTACCCGGGGTTCACAATAAGTCTGTGTAATGTGTTTATTGAAAAACTGGTTTTCACTTTCTTCCAGGTGCACAGGATTTCTGAGCCAGGAGCCATTGAAGAGTGGGAAGAGCATCTGGAAAGACTGGGAGTAAGGACGCCCCATCTGATGGAAAAAAGGAAGTGCATGCCAACCCATTTTTGCACCTGGGTCTTTTATTTGCCTTTACACTGGACTCCTGCAAGCCCTAAGCAGGACATTGCATCAAGCTGATGGGCTTGTGTTGAGTTCTCTTTCAACTCACCCCAAGCCTTAGGAGAGTCATATTTCTGACAACTAAATTCATTAAGCCTTCCTAAGCCTCTTTTAAATGATGATTCTGCCTTTGAAACAACAGCCACAGACATTAAAGTCCAAGTAGTCATTAACCTTTATCACCATTCACTAGGAGGTCAGAGGAGAAGAACACTATGTAGGAATGGACAGCCTTGTGGGTATCATGGATGCATGGTCCCATCTAGAACCCTGGGGCACAGATATCATGAGCAGAAGAGGCAGCAGGGCCAGAGGTGGATGCGAATTCTGCCTCTACCACTTCTAACCAGTATACCCTGGGCAATGTACTTGACTGCTTTGTTCTTCAGTCTCCTCCTCTGTGAGGTTGAGATAATGATAGCAACGAATTTAGGAGATTATTGTGTGAATTAAATGATATTATCTATGTCATAATAGCTATGCAATAAGTGCCTTATAGATGTTGATTTTTGACTCTGTTTTCTAGAGAAGACAGATGTAGAATTTAGTCTTCATGATAGGTGGCTTCTGAAGATGTCAAAAGGGACAATACCTCAGAGGCTGGCAGCCCCCTGACATGGTGAAATAGGCAGCCATGTGGTCAGGCCGGGACACAAGATTCACACACTCCCTCTCCCCTCTCAGTAATGCTCAGGTTGTCTACAGGAAATATCCTATAGTCCTATGTATCTTATTCCCCACCTTGGACAAAGTGAGGAGAAAGACATAAAAGGATTTCTCAGCTCTTGCTCAGTTTTCATCTCATGAAAGAATAAGACTTGCATCAGATTTCATGAGTGTACCGTCAAGTTCTTACCCGGCAGAACTAATCTTCTAGGGGAACAATAGGTCATGTTAATTAAGTGCTCATTCTCCTAAGTATATTTTTTATTATCTCATTTTTTTTTCTCATAGCAACCCTCTAAAGAGGGTCTATTATCATCCCTATCTTACAGAGGAAACTGAGCCCAGAATGGTAACCTGCCCAAGGTCATCATTTAGCCAGAACTTAAACCCATTGGGTCAAACTCCAGCACCCACTCTACAAAGCTATGTCTCACCTCAACCAGCCCGCTCTCCTTCTGACTCACTTCGGTATTTCATTTTTTAATTGACGTTTGCTAAGAAGGTCAAATGGATGATGAAGGATGTTGTTAAGCACTCATTTTAGCAAAATTGTATCTAGCACTTAATCATGTGACCAATCGCTCTACTAAGACTAGGAGATGAAGGGAGGGGAGGACATGCAGTCCATGTGCCTAATGAACATTCCATCTCCTTGATTGGTGAGGGAGAGAGAGAAAGAGAGAGGCCATGTGAAATAAAAATAACAATGTAAGAAAGGGAGAGAGGAAGAGAGAGGAAGCAGATACCTGGGAGAGTACAGAGGAGTGATGAGGTGATTCAACTCCACAAGGAAGGTCAGTGTGTCTTCTTTGCGTTTATGGTAAATGGAAGAAACTGAAGCTTAGAGATCTTAAATAGCAAATCCCAGTTTGCTTAGCAAGTCAGTGGGGGGAGGTAGGAGTCTAGTGTCTGACTCTGAGGCCCACACCCTCTTCACTGCACATATGTCTCCCTGAGCCTGAGAGGGTAGTTTATGACCATGTCCTTAAGGGCCTGAATGTTGCTCTAAGGAACTTGGGCTTTATTCTCTAATGAATATAAGTACCCACAATACTCCTCTGCTCTAAAGTTAACAGTATCACCTAGGGATTGCGGGGCAGAAGGCAAATCCCACTGGTTTCCTTCTATGCGCACATATATCCCCTCCAGGGGTGTCCAGTGAGTCAATCAACCACTTTTTTCACTTTTATGCAAACACAGCAGCTGGATTAGCTGCACCTGCAGCCTCTACTGTGTCACACATGATAAAAGGATCAAAGTCTAGAACATGACTTCAGACTATAATTTAAGATAATTAAGATTTTTAACCTAAATTACATTTTAACGTTTCATAACAGAGCTGTCAAGATTCTATCTATCAAAACTCTATCAAGCAAACAAAAGAGGATAATTATATTTTCAGACACATGCAGTCATCACTCTGCTTAAGTTCTCATAAAAAAGACTTCTGTCTTCTTTCACATTCTCATTTTCAATTGCTCTTCCTCTTTCCATCCACCCTTGGATTCTGAGACTATACATTCTTAAACAAGAGGAAAATATAACAAAGGAGTTTATAACTCAGGCCGTGAAAGTGTTTCTCAGAAGCAGCAGTTCTAATTAGAACTGCATCTAAAGGAAATATCTCCTCGTTGGTAGGGACATCTTGCCTCACTAAATAGACTCTGATTGGGGATGGGGAAAAGGCAGCATATTAAACTCTTCAAATCAAAGAGAACAATGAAATGCCAAAAAGCATCCTCCTAGAAGCTGAATTTGCTTTCGTCTTGTCCCACTAAGATATGGAGACTGTTGCAAAATCTTTGAGATGCCATGGGAAGAATACTAACTATTTTGAGTATTGTTGGATGCCTGCCCATCATCCACTTCACCTCTCCCCTGACCATTAGCAATCAGCCATGTCAATGGGGTAAAAATGACCCTATGCCCTACTGCAGTGGCCTAAGGCACTCAATGTAATCTTATCCTGGTTAGGACTGTGATGGATTCAGGAATGCACAAGGAACACAGGCTGCAGCCAATCCATGCATGGCATCCCCCAGTTCCCATGACTGCTCAAGACAGGGGCACAGGATCTCACTTGGCCCCATGGCCAACAATGAAGCCCACAAGTTTTGTTGGACAGTATAGATGGGAGAAATGCTCTTCTTTTGGACCTGTGTGTGAAGACATTGGACCCAGAACTGTTGCAAGCATTTTGCTATCAATAAGGGAAGCCTGAGGACAAAGCCTATACACGGAGGAGGATGAAGCCAGGACTGTTACAGAGCAACAGAGCAGGAATCCTGATTAAACTGTACGTGAACACTGACACAGCCAGTTTGAGTTCAGTTCTGCTTTATTTGCAACCAAGAGCATCCTAACTGATCCACCAACTCTAATAGTTGAGTACAGTGTTCTTAGCTTTGTTGGGATCGTAGCCCTTTGAAAATCTGATATAGACCAGGATCCCTCTTCCCGGAAAAACATGTACAAAACGTTACATAGAATCTAGGAGTGACAGGGGCATGGACTCCAGATTGAGTCTCCAGCAGACTAATTAGGCACTTAAGCTTAGAGGTAGGATAGACCTGGGTTCAAATCCTAGCTCAGCCACTACCAACTTCTTGTCACTTTATGTAACACTACTAAACCTCATTTTATTATGCTACAAAATGAGAATAATAATACCTACTTCACAGGGGTATAAAATGTAAACAAAATCATGTATGTCTAGAGATTAGCACAGTACCCCTCTCACAGTCATAACCCGCAGCCTATGGCATCAAGCAATTAAGAATAGTCCTTAAAGGACTCCAGAAAGAAAGTCCGTAAGATAGACATCCATGTCAAGTATTAGAATATGCACAGAACTGAAGCCACCACTGATGTGAATATGTAAAGCAGTCGACCAGGAATTAGTCCTAGATTTGGGGAAAACTTGTCATGAGGACAGGAATTTGGGCAAGACACAGCTTCTTAATCTGAAAAGTGTCTAGCTAGTTCTCAAGACTATAATGGGGTCAAATGAGAGAAAAAGGATTTGATCCACCTGCGGCAGAATAGGGAGGGTTTTGTTAACTGTTAACTTTTTAAAAGGCAGAGTAAAGGAGAATAAAAAAGACTTATGGTTGCACATCTGCAGACTTTCAGAATCATAAGACCAAAACCCAGTAATTTCCCATCCCAGCCCAGCAGAAATGACTCACTGGACTGTCCTTCATAGGCCAAAATCCCAAAGTTTCTTTTAAAAAGGTGAAATTTTGGACACCATAGGCAATGGCCACCCCTGCCCAATATCCCTGCCTGCTGTTCAACTCATGTCCTGCCCGCCCACCTCCAGCACCTGCAAGTCCTACTCCACCCAGAGGGTGTCCTGGCTGCTCATATTTCAACGAAATCATAAGGCTCTTCGAGTATTTCCCCTTGATTTATGACTTGGAAATGTCAGCAAGAATGGAAAATCCAGGACATGGCCAGGAAGAACACAGTCCAGGGACATTTTAGAGCTGATACAGTCCATCTGCTTGGTCCTTCACTACGGTTCTCTATTTCTACCTTCTACTACCTTATTTTTCTTTCTGCATCAAAACATTCCTTTTTTTTTTCCACTCCATTTTTTCTAAGTAGGCCAGTCACAAGTAAGCACCTCTTTGAAGGCTAATGCAATCCCATCACTGCATTCTCTACACTTAACTCAGTATGAGGATGCCAAAGTAAGTCCCAATGAAACAGCACAGTGAACTGACCCCTCCCTACCACTAAGTGGACAGCAAGATTGGACTGGAAGTGTGTCCCATCCCAACCTATTATCCCAGTTAAATTTGTTTGTTTCTTCCTATGAATCTTCTCCTTCAAAACACTCTCAGCATTCTGGAGGGAAGAGATCATAAATAAACAAGAAAAGGTAAAGAACTGTTCTGACTTCCCACATCACAGCCAGTGATAACTCAGCAACCAAGTTCTGCTCCCTTCTAGAAACAACCTAGACAAAGAAAGCAAAAGAAAAGGAATGCTGACAGAGACCCACAAAGGCCGCTGTGATTTGGTAAAGCACCAAGCCTGCCAGCACGTCCTATGGAAAGGGAGGGCAGACACAACCACAGTTGGCAGGGAGAACAGCCAAGCCGCAGCACAGCTAATGACGGTCACCACTCTGGAGAAATGCTTCAAAGGGCAGCTGCAGAGGTGGCAGCCAGCTCACTGAGGAAAACGTAAGTCACAGGAGAGGAGAGGGGAGGTGGAGATGCTCTCAGGGAGTGGCTGTGTTCTGTGTTATTTGCTGCACATGCTAAACCAAGACTTCACCCAGAAAGCAAAAGTTCCAGGAATCATGGGCAAGCATTTGAAGAAATGGGGCTCAAAGTCCTCAAGTGATATTAAAATATTTGCCTTGGCCGGGCGCGGTGGCTCAAGCCTGTAATCCCAGTACTTTGGGAGGCCGAGGTGGGCAGATCACGAGGTCAGGAGATCGAGACCATTCCTGGCATAACCCGGTGAAACCCATGTCTCTACTAAAAAAAAATACAAAAATCTAGCCGGGGAGGTGTGCGGCGCCTGTAGTCCCAAGCTACTCGGAGGCTGAGGCAGGAGAATGGCGTGAACCCGGAGGCGGAGCTATGCAGTTGAGCTGAGATCCGCCACTGCACTCCAGCCCGGCGACAGAGTGAGACTCTGTCTCAAAAAAAAAAAAAATAAATAAAATTAAATAAATAAATAAATAAATAAATAAATAAAATAAAATATTTGCCTTGATAGACCCCCTCATGGCTTTAGAATATGATAATTTTAGACACAATCCCCAGAGATTTTTTAAATTGCTGAGCACCTAATATGTATCTTTTTTTGAAAAGTAGGATAATAGTTCTGCAAGGCTGACATTCTCACTTTTTACAATAGAAAGTTGAAGCTGAGAGACTCCATGCTGCAGCTCGGAGTCACTAACTTTTCCTCCAGATAGCAAGGATCTAGGAAATAACTGAGCCACAAATAATTACTGGTATGCTCGGCACCGAGAACTATTTCATGGCCAAGACCTCAAGCTGGAAAATCCCCTTTCCTGACCTCACTTCCTTCACTTTTTACCCCACAGCCCTCTCATTCCTGTCGATCTGTCCTCACCTTCGCTGAGTCTCCATTTTCTAGATTCTTCTCTTGTCTCCTCATTCATCAGAGTCTTTCTGGCTTCTTTTGCCCCTTACCCAACCTGGAATCCATTAGAAATGATTTAAATAGGGCTTTTGCAGGAATCTTAGAATTGCTCACTCCCAAACTGCCTCCTATGGCTGGATTGTCAATCAATGAATCTGGCAAACCCATACCTATCTTCCCTCTATCCATAGCTGCCAAGTAGTGTGGGAAAAATCACCAAAGCACATAGATTGTATCCCACAAGTCTGTTTTCTCTAAATCCTGGCTGGGCCCTCACTTCTTCTTGACAATCCTTTCTGCTAACTTTTCCTGTTGCCCTACGGCACTTCTAACAGCATTAGTCTCCTCAGACACATAACTATCTGAGTGCCTTACCTGCAAAGACAACTCATCTCTTGTCATTTCTAAGAAGAATAAATCATTTCTTGGGCCTCTCTCAAGTTTTTTACTCAAAATTTTCTGTTTTTCATCACAGTTTTACCTTTCCTTCTATTGAAAAGAAAGACATATTCCTCTTCCTTTTTATAAAGTTATACTATACCTGGACTCCTCATCCTTTAGCTTCTCACCTTCTCTAGGTCCTTGCTCCATTCATTTTGTCCTCGCTCACTTGGGATTTGTCTCTCAGTGGCTGCTAGCTCTGTCCTCTCTGTTGCAACCAATAGCAAGAAATATTGAACTTTCTTGAAACCATGTGTAAGCTATTTCTTGGAGGGGCACTTAAACCAACTGAGAACACAGAAATCCCACAAGGAAAAAAAAAAACTGCTGATAATGAACTCTATTTAAAATAAAGTATTACAATACACACACACACACACACACACACACACACACACACACACACACAAAGAATAAAGGACCAAGAGGGAATGGAATGCCAGCAGATGTAATTAATACATGAGAGAATTATCATTCCAAGTACTGGGAGAGAAGAGAACTGAAACAGACTAAAAAATATGTATGTTTAAAATTATTAAAACTTTGCTAAAATAATAATAAAATTATGAAAAAGGACAGATTTTTTAAAAAGCAAAATTTATAGAAATGAAAAATATAGTGCTTAAAATTAGAAGCTCAAGGTCAGGCACAGTGGCTCACACCTGTAACTCCAGCACTTTGGGAGGCCGAGGAGGGGGTATTACTTGAGGCCATGAGTTCAAGACCAGCCTGGCCAACATGGCAAAATCCCATCTCTACTAAAAATACAAAAGTTAGCTGGGCGTAATGGTGCATACCTGCAATCCCAGCTACTTGGGAGGCTGAGGCATAAGAATCACTTGAACCCAGGAGGCTGAAGTTCCAGTGAGCTGAGATCATGCTACTGCACTAGTCTAGCCTGGGTGACAGAGTGAGAGCTTGTCTCAAACATAGTAATAATAATAAAATAAAATTAGAAGCTCAAAATATGTGACAGATTAAACAGAGTTGAGAATATTAGATAAATGGGAACTAGATCCAAAGAAATTATACAGAATACAGCAGAGAATAATAAAAAGATGGGAAATATGAAAGTAGTTAAGAGATATAAAGGCTAGGGTATGAAAATCTCCAAAAAGAGAAAAAAGAGAGAATGAGGGTGAGGTAATATTTGAAAAGACAATGATTAAGATTTTTCCAGAACTGAATGTGTAATTCTTCAGAATGAAAAAGTACCCAAATGCTGAAGAGGCTAAATGAAAATGAATCTACTACTAGACACATTGTGGTAAAATTGCAGAATAGCTAAAACAACAGAAAATCTCCCAAGCAAACAAAGAGAAGAAACAAATTGCCAACAAAAAAAAATTACAGCCGGATCCCCAGTAGACTTCCCATTAGCAACAGAATATCCCACAGGAAAATCAAATTATATTTTCATACTATTGTTTGAAAAAAAACTGTCAACCTAGAATACAACACCTAAGTCAACAAAACTCCAAGAGAGAGGAGACTAAAGATGTTTATGGAAAAAGGCAAGGAAAATTTACCATTCAGAGACTGTCACTGAAACTCCTACTAAAAATACACTTCATTAAGGAAATTTAGTCCAGAACAAAGAAGTAAAAAGCACAATGCAATGATGAACACAAATATCAGTAAATATTATGATAAATAGAAACAGAATTGACTGTAAACAAAGCATAAAAATAATTCAGACAACTAATGAGGAAGTTATAACTAGATAGACGACAATAGAAGTCACTAATAACATGGAAATGGAAGAGGAGCTGAGTTTAAAAAGTGGAAATTCTCAGATGAATGGATAAAGAAAATGTGAAATAATCCACAAATTACATGTATATATAGATTCCATATATACAATGGCATATCTAAATTATTCCACATAAATTCCATATAGATGTATATATAGCATCATTATATACATATATGTATATATAATATCTCATTTTAGATATATATATACACACACATATATACGAATATTAAAAAAGAAGGAAATTTTGCCATTTGCAACAATATGGATAAACCCGAAGGAGGTTATTCTAAGTGAAATAAGCCAGACACAGAAAGAAAAATACTCACGACCTCAAGTATGACCTCACTTATACGTGGAATCTTTAAAAAGTTGAACTCATAGAAGCAGACAGTAGATGGTGATTTCCAGGAGCTGACTGGGCAGGGAATGGGAAAATGGTAAAATAAAGGGTACAAACTTTAAATTATCTGATGGATAAGTTTTGGGAATCTAATGTACAGCATGGTGATTATTGTTAATAATAGTACTGTATGGTATACTTAACATTTGCTAAGAGAAAAGATTTTTTGTGTTCTCAGCACACAAAAAAGTAACTCTGAGGTGACAAATTATGTTAATTCACCTGAATCTGGTGATGGTTTCACAATGTATATGTATGTCAAATCATTGCATTGTACACTTTAAACATATACAATTTTTATTTATCAAGTGTAACTCAATAAAGCTGAACAGACAAGTGGAAGTCCTCACATTGCTTTAAACATTAACTTTAAACTTAGTCAAGTATTAATGACAAGAATTTAAAGATTATCACTAATAGAAATAAAAGTATAACTCCCAAACTAGAAAAGAAGAAGAGGAAAACAAAACTCAAATGGACCAAAAGAGCAAAAGAAAGGAGAATGATGCAAAAACAGAAAATTAGATGGAAGAAATAGATCCAAATATACTAGTAATAACTGTAAGAAAATTGAAACCACTGGCTATAGTTTCAGACTGGAATTTTTGAAATTCCAACTGTATGATATTTACAAGGTACAGATGAAAAAATATACGCCAGGCAAATAGTAAGTACAAGAAAGCTAGGAGAGCCTTATTACATCAGACAAAATGGAATTTAAAACAGTTATTAGTATTAACCACACCAAATGAGAAAGCTAGGAGAGTCTTATTATAATCAGACAAAATGGAATTTATGACAGAGTTATTAGTATTAAACACACAAAATGAGAAGGGAATTGTTTTTCAGGAAGATAGAATGACCTTGATTGTTGTGCTAAACAATATGGTCTCAAAATATATAAAGCAAAAAGCTGCAAGGTTATAAGGGGAAAAGATGAAAAAATCACAGAGGTAGATTTTAACACATCTTTGTCAGAAGGCAACGTCACCTAGACAAAAATTGGTATGACACAGAATATTCAAATAATTATAATAATCAGTATTGACCTATATGACATTTAGAATTCTGAAATGAAGCAGAAAAACATAACTTTCAAATACTGGAACACACATGCCAAATGAGAGGTGCTTTTTCCGCCTGACATCAACAGATTCTGACACCAAATGTGTAGGGGATTTTCCACACCCACAACCAATTGTACAATTCCTTGGCACCATTTGGGTATTCTACAATTCAGTTCAATTCTGACACTAACTAACCAGAGTTAGTATCAGACACCAAAGGCTTAAGGACTCAGTACCATGAATCAGTCACAAGTATGAGGTTCCCAGATTACTGATGCCTCCAACTGACTTAGCTATAAGGCTGTGGAATCCCATAATCCCCTCCTTCAGGTTGTGAACAGCTCACAGAACTCAGGAAAGCACCTTACTTGTACTTACTCATTTATTATAAAGGGTACAAATGAGCTAAATGAACAGGTACATAGAGTGAAGTCCAGATGTGTCCCAAGCACAGGAGCCTCTGTCCTGTGGAGTTGGGATGTGCCACCCCCCCAGTATATGGATGCATTCACCAACCCAGAAGCTCTCCAAATCCCATTGTTTAGGAATTTTTATGGAAGTTAAATCACAAAGGAATGATCAATTATTAACTCAATGTCCAGCCCTTTCTTCCTACCTGGAGGTTAAGGGATGGCGCTGAAAGTTTCAGGCTTCTAATCAAGTCTTCTGATTGGTGACCAGTCTCCATACTGAAGTGATCTAAGGGCCCAACCAAGAGTCACTTCATTAGAACAAAATATGCTCCTATCAGCCTGGCATGGTAGCTCACACTCCTGTAATCCCAGCACTTTGGGAGGCCGAGGCGGGCAGATCGCCTGAGGTCAGGAGTGAGACCAGCCTGACCAATGTGGAGAAATCCTGTCTCTTCTAAAAGTACAAAATAAGCCGGGCATGGTGGCACATGCCTGTAATCCCAGTTACTCAGGAGGCTGAGGCAGAAGAATTGCTTGAACCCGGGAGGCGGAGGTTGCAGTGAGCCAAGATCATGCCATTGCACTCCAGCCTGGGCAACTACACACACACACACACACACACACACACACATACACACACACACACATATATGCCCCTATCACCCCTATCACTCAGAGAATTACAAGAGATTCAGAGCTCTGTCAAAAATCAAGGAAAAAGATCAAATATATTTCCATGATACCACACAAAGAAAATATTTCCAAATGACTTGTGAGTTAACAACTCATGATAGAAATTATTAGCACGAGATGTCAAAACTTGTATGATATGCCTAAAGCAGTATTAAAAGTAAAAAGTATATACATGTGTGTGTATATATATCACATTGAACTAGAAATGAGGTGAACTAAGCATTCAATTCAAGAAGTTAGAAAGAGAAAGATGGAACTTGAAGAAAGTAGACGGATGCATATAATAAACATAAAGGGCACTTTGGGAGGCCGAGGCGGGTGGATCGCTTGAGCTTGGGAGTTCGATACCAGCCTGGGCAACAAGGTGGAAACCAATCTCTATCAAAAATATAAAAAATTAGTTGAGCATGGTGGCATTCACCTATGGTCCCAGCTACTCAGGAGGCTGAGGTGGGAGGATCAAGCACTTGAGCCCAGAAGGTGGAGGTTGGTTGCAGTAAGCCGAGATGGTGCCTCTACACTCCAGTTTGGGTGACAAAGCAAGACCCTGTCTCAAAATAATAATAATAATAATAATAATAATAATAATAGAAATGATAGAAAAGAATAATAAAATGAAGTTCTTTTTCTGAAATGGCAAATCAAATAGATGATTTTCCGGTAAGACGCGTTAAGGAAAGGAGATTGTACAAGTTAGACAATGGTAGCAGTAGAAAAGAGAACAGCATTTCAGATGAACCAGGGATTCAAACCTAATCTTAAGTGAAAACTATGAACCCACATTTTGAGAAATGAATTTATAATTTTCAATAAATGTGTCAATACTGACTCAAAAGAAATAAAACATGAGTAAGTCTATAATTTTAAAGACTATCCACAAATTTTATCCATATAAATTCCTAAAGCCAGATGATTTCTACTAATATTACCAAAGCTTCAATAAACATAAAATCTTAATTTTATATAAGCTATATTGAAAAGTAAAATAGAAATCTCTCAGTCTTTCTTTAGGTACTATTACAACCTTGGCACCAAAACTAAACAAGGGGAGTCTGAGAAATAATAGTAATAGGAAGAAGAAAATGGAGTTGACATACATTAATGTTCCACAAGGCACTGGGAACTGTTTTAGAGTTTTACTTGGATTATTCTTTTCTCTTTTTTTTTTTTTTTTTTTTTTTTTTTGTGAGACTAAGTCTCAACTTTATCGCTCAGGTTGGAGTGCAGTGGCGCAATTTTGGCTCACTGAAACCTCTGCCTCCTGGCTTCAAGTGGTTTTCCTGCCTCGGCTTCCTGAGTAGCTGGAATTACAAGTGTGCACCATCATGCCTGGCTAATTTTTGTATTTTTAGTGGAGACAGGGTTTTGCCATGTTGCCCAGGCTGGTCTTGAACTTCTGACCTCAAGTGATCCACTCGCCTTGGCCTCCCAAAATGCTGGGATTACAGGTGTGAGCCACCGTGTCCAGCCTTATTTGGATTATTTCATTTAATTTCTCCAAAAACAAAACGAAACAAAACTATGTGGTTGGTATTATTATTTATGGAGATAAGGAAACTGGGTCATAAAGAATGTCTGTAATTTACTCAAGTTAGTAGTCAGAAGTGATAGAACAAGAATTCAAACCTCGAACAGTCTCACTTCAGAGCATGCGTTATTGACCACTATGCTATATTTCTACCAATATTTGCATCTGTGACCAAAGAATGAACATCAAGTGAACACAAATGCCAAAAAACTAAATAAAATGTTAGCACATCTAATCAAGCATATTTTTAAAAAGTATTTAATCAAATTTGAAACCTATCCATGATTTTAAGATATGAAAACACTTAGAAAATTAGAATACAAGGGAACTTCCTTAATTTGATAACAGGCATCTATTGAAAGCAGACATATTATAGTGAGATTTCAATTTCCCATTAAATTCAGGAAAAGAAATGGATACTTCTATCATCATTTCTATTCAACATTGTACTGGAGATTATATCAAATAAAGTAAGCCAATAAAGAAAAGTAAATGCATAAAGATTAGAAATAAAAAACCTCTGATTTTTCAGACCAAATTATTGAATACACAGAAAATCCAAGAAAATGTACCATATTATTAGAATAGAAAAACATGGGCTGGACACAGTGGTTCACACCTGTAATCCCAGCACTTTGGGAGGCCAAGGCGAGCTGATCACCTGAGGTCAGGAGTTCGAGACTAGCCTGGCCAATATGGTGAAACCTAGTCTCTTCTAAAAATACAAAATTAGCCTGGCATAGTAGCGCGTGCCTGTAGTCCCAGCTACTTGGGAGGCTGAGGCAGAAGAGTCGCTCGAACCCGGGAGGCAGAGGTTGCAGTGAGCCGAGATTACACCATTGCACTCCAGCCTGGGTGATAAGAGTGAAATTCTGTCTCAAAAAAAAAAAAAAAAAAAAAAAAAAGAATAGAAAATATGCTTCAGAAAGGTTCCTAGATAAAAAAGTCAATACACAAACATTTGTTGAACTCTTATTCCATTCATACTAGCAACAAAATATAATCATTCAGTAAAAATTTCTTGGATATCTACTATATAGCAGCAGGCACTGAGTTATGCACTAGAATAATATGTCCAGGACATTCATGGGAAAAATTATTAAACTTTATGGAAAGATACGAAATAAGACCAAATAAATGGAGAGGATATTATGTATGGGAAGACTCAAGACTCTATAAAGGACAACTCCAACTCTCCAAATTAATCTATAAATTCAGTAAATGCAATCCAACCTAAAATAATTTTGATTAAAATTTGATAGTATGATTCTAAAATTAACATGAAAAAGCAAAGGAACAAGGATATCTGAAATAATTTTAAAGAAGAACAAGGTGTAGTCTTTTGCCCTATAATATATCAACATTTGCTACAAAGTTATACCAATTAAGAGAGTGAGTTCTTGGCACTAAGGTTCACCTCGAAGTGGGAGTGCGGTGCCACACCTGGGACACAGTTTTATGAATCCTGCGTTGCCCAAGGGTACTGGCAACACATCTGTGTCAACTAGGTTTTGCCAAATCATAATATTGAATTCTCTGCTACCATTCATGGAAGAGCCCCTATATAAAACAGAAAATATTTACAGTTATGTGTCTGGACAATTTAAACAGCTTCTTGGCAATGGTCTGTAAAACTGAATATTAAATAGAAGAGTCTTTCCAAATCCTATGCAGAAAAGGCAGCCTTCTCAGGAAACAAAAAAGAAGTTGAGAATTGCCCAGGCAGGATAGGAAGAGACACTTCAGAAATGAAGCCAGTCATGGTGACCTGAAATGGCCTTTGTTAACAGGAGGTGGTATGCTTCAGATAACTTGATGAGCCATTTGCCCCAAGACAATTCAGGGCTAGAAGGCAGTGGCATTCATTAAACTCCTTGGAAGGCAGAATCAGCCTTTTCATTTTCTCTACCTCCACCCCCTTCTCTCCAAATATCTGGAAATGATCCCATTGGAATAATCCTTTCCCTGGGGCTGAGAAGGAACAGTTAGCAAGCCAGATTAGGGCAAGAACTCAGTGTATTTTGGGCATGAATATTAAATGAGATTTATGACAGATGGAGTACTTGTTAATTCTTTCTATTAGTAGAGCTATTCATAACAGTAAAGAAAGGGCCATCCCAGAATAGAAAGGGATGTCTTTAATCCTTTCTCTTGGAAAAGGCCAATTCTCAATATTTCTCATTCCCTCTCTCCCCTGACACACATACACTTTCTCTATCACATACAACTCACACTCATACACACAAACACATACACACTCTACACTCCTTATCAAAGGAAACCAGACTCCCTCAGCTTGTGGACCCATGGCTCCCACTGATTCCAACAGGAATCATGGGCATGGCATTGTGAGCCAGAAAGTGACCCATCTCCTATGAATGAGTCCTACCCCATAGGAATGGAATTTGAAGTTAACAGAAAGAGTCCTGTGCTCCAGCCGTCTGCTCAGGGATTCCATTTTTATATGACAACAAGAGCACCAGAGCCCTCACAGGGTTAGCTCTTTATTAGCAGGGCCCCTCCTTCTAGCCCAGAGCCCATTTTTTGTGCTGCCACATAAGAAACAATGCCCTCTCTCCCTGATATCTTTTACTGTATGGTTGTTCTTTTATTAGGCTTTTGAGGTCTGAGAACCCAGCAGCATCCCCCAGCCCACACCAAAAAGACAGTTCAGTATACAGAAACAGATAGCTCCATCACAGAGCTCAGGACCAAACAATGTCGAATGCTGAACCACACAGCAGGCAACCTCCATGCTGCTTAACAATCCTCACTTCAGAGATGCGAGAGCTAATATAATCATACAAGAGCCAGCCAGGGAGAACAATGTCGGGGGAGGGCATGAAAAACATCCACCGAGGTTGTACTGACACAATCCATCCTATATCCTGGCTTGAGTTGCTTCTTAAGCAAGGCTGATATCACTCTATCAAGTCCAACATAGCGGCTTCGGTTTGCCCAAGTCTAGGGGTTTCAGGGGTAATTGAGCAATGTTGGCATTGGGTTAGTCATTCACTTCTCATTCATGCACTCAACATTTTACTGAATGCTATAAACCAATTACATTGGTAGGCTCCGGCACAATCCAGGAGAGAAAATAAACAAACAATAGCAACACTGTGTAATAGTAACACAGTATACTGGATTTGCACTTGTGGTGCTAGGATAAGATGCAGAGAAAACTTGCCAGGAGAGTTGACTGCTAGGCTGAGTCTTAAAGAACAAGTGTTGAGGGTATATTGGCAATGTCTCCCCTGCTTCCTTGATGGGCTTCCTTTCGTCAAAAACACTCCAAAAGCATTCCTGGTATCACTATGAAGGTGAGAATTCAATCCATGTTTGGAGAATTTCACTTCACCAAAATGAAGCAATTCTAATAAAAGGTGCTCCATATCTCTGAAATTAATAAACCATCTCGAACATGTTTAATTGCCCAAAACATTTTTTAATCACAAAGGTAATACATATTTTCCATAGATAATTAGGAATAGACAAAAAAAAAAATTATCAGGAATCCAGCCATTAGAGAAAACAAATCATATTTTGGTGTTTTATTTTCTATAAATAGTTTTGTTCTGTTTTGTTTTGTATAAAACAGAGATCACAGGTTGTACACAGAATTTTGTAACCTGTTTTTTTTTTTTTCACTTAACATTCTATTCTAAGCAATTCCCACATTCTTAAATACTTTCTGAGAAGGGTATTTTAATGGCTGAAAACATTCTACCATATGGATGGGCCACAATTATTTAGATATTTCCTCACTGTTGGAAATGTAGGTCACGGCCATTCCTTTGCTCTCCATGCTGCAGTGAACATCTGAGTACACAGGTCTGTTTGTGCATATACAATTACTTCCTAGCAATAAATTTCTAAAAGCACAATAACTGGAACAAACACCACATATTTTTTCTGGATTCTTGCTATATATTACTGAATTTCCCAAGAAATACAAACACAGTTCCTACTACCCAGTGGATACTTAATAAATATTTATCAATGAATAAATAAATGATTTTTAAGATTCTTGTGAAAAGTTGCCATATTTGAACTATAAGAAACTAAGTAAACTTTGAGGGAGTAATAAACACTTGGATTGGAGGAACCAGTAAACTAATAAATGTTTAAATATCTCAGAGGAATATAGATCAAACATTACATCTATAGTAGAGTTATATATTCATTGGATGGAAAATTGTATACCCAAAATAATGTTGAAGAAGAGTGACTACTGTCATAGCAAAATGTGCACCTTGTGATGCTAAATATAAAATGAACATCCATATAAGTATATAAGTGTAAGCTATATTTACTGCTTTGGAGTATAGTATGATCTTATTTTTGTGGAATATGTGTGTGTGTGCAATACATACTCTATTATATATACTAGAAGAAAAACACAAATATTAACAGTGATACTCTGTTGGGTTATGGGTGATGTTTTCATTGTGAGGAGTGTGTGTGTGTGTGTGTGTGTGTGTGTGTGTGTATGCGCGCATCCCAAATCTTGTATATCAAGCACGTACTACTTTTTTTTAAATTTAAAAAACCTGTTGTTAAATGTTGAATTACCATAGAACTAAAAGGAATACTTTCCAGAGTTAGAAATCTAACATAAAGACAGTAAACAAAATGATAAACAAGCAGTTCTTCCCCTGAGGATGTATAATTCTGCTAGGGCTGCCATAACAAAATACCATAGACTGGGTGGCTTAAGCAACAGAAATTCATTTTCTTATAGTGCTGGAGGCTAGAAGTCTGAGATCAGGTGCCAACATGGTTGGGTGTTTGTGGGAGCTCCCTTCCTGGCTTCTAACAGACAGCCACCTTCTCATTGTGTCCTCACATGGCCTTTTCTCAGTGTATGTGCAGAGAAAGAGAGGGAGAGAGTGTTCTGGTGTCTCCTCAAGTACTAATCCCATCATGAAGACCCTATCCTCATGACCTCATCTACCCCTAATTACCTCCCAAAGGCCTCATCTCCAAGTATCATCACATTGAGGGTTAGAGATTCAACATATGAATCATGGGGACACAGACATTCAGTCCATAACAGAGGGGCTCAATATTAAGAGGGGCTCAAATTCACATTTTTAAAAATAAAATATTTAGGCAAGTCACCTTGATAGATGATACAATACAGAGAATACAACTATGAACAGGATGTAGTCCTGGCCATCAAAGAAACACATTCTTATGAGAGGAGACAGAAAATTGTTACAAATCAGTGCAATAGAATTCTAACAAAAAGATATGCTTGAGATATAGTTTGAGTGGAGAGAGGCAACACAGAAGAAGAGATCTTAGTCTGGAAACCATCATGAAATGTTTCGAAAAGAAGTGAAACTTCAGCTGAATTTTGGGGAAAAAAAATTGTTGAAGCTTGCAGAAGGCTGTGCCAGGCTACAGCCTGTACCAAGGCAATGAGGTACAGAGGTGCTATAATAGAAAACAGCTCAACACACACAAAGGGACAAGGCAGAGGACAAGGTTGGAGGAAGGACTCCCATCTCTAACCTAGTTCCTGAATTACTGGGGGATCTCATCAGAGATTCAATAAGCTGAACTGGACCAAATTGGTACGCGATGTCAGGAGGTTTGAACTTTATCTCCAGGACCACGCAAATCACTAAAATTTAAACAGGGAAGAACAAAAAATGGCTCATGATTTAGGAATACCCCTCTGGTAACAAAGTGGAAGGGAATCAATTCACTATCAATTTCAAGAATAAAGGAAGAAAGCTAGTGTAGAGTTTCTCCTAATAATTCAGATGAAAAGTGATGAGATCCTAAGTGATAAGGCCCAGATATTTACTAAGAAAATAAATAAGATGTATATTGCCAAAAAGACAAATTGGTTATAGAAAATGTCTATGGTGAAGCTATAAACTGCATATGGTTGACTAAGAGGGTGAATGACGTGAAATGCCTGAATTAAGAAAAAACAGCAAAGCCATTAGAAACAAGGCTACTTAAGCAACATGGCAACCAACCAGTAGGATTACTCAAAGCAAGTATATTGAGTTATCTTTATAGAAATTGACTACAGTTGTAGTAATTAATGTTCTAAGACACACTGTTGCATATCAAACAATCTGAATCAGGAATTTTCAGGTCATGCTCAAGACTATTGCATGAAGAGAGGAGGTGGCATAAAGAGGGCCAACAGTAAGACTCCTGCCTCTCCCTCACTTAGGCCAGAGTCTTAGCCACTTTAGGAGAGAAAACATGCTTGAAAGCCATTGATATAAATAAATGTGTATGTGTGTATATATGCCAGTGGGGATGTATAACCAAACTTTTCATATGACCTAAACCTAACTAAATATATACCATCTTGGCATATTAATCAGCAATGTATATTTTTGTCTCAGGTGGAAACTTAATGAGCACACCACAACTAATGGGTTTTAGATTCTTCCACTAAATAATAAGTTCCTTAAAGACAGAGATTCCCTCCCTCCCACTGTTTATTATAGACTTTACTACAAATAAGGTGTCTGATAAACATTTGCTTGTTAAAAAGAAAAGGCAGGATAATTTTTTAAAATATATAATGAAGAAATTCTTTTGTGGACCCAAAAACAATTTGTCTGAAGGGAAACACATCCCAGGTTAAATTTGTAATCTATAAATATATGGAAAGAATGCTAATTATTATCCTTAATGATTTAGCTATAAGGAAGAACAGTGATAATGAAGTCAGTATACCATAATCCCAGTTTACAACACAACCATCTTAGGACGTGGTAAAGAATAGCACGTCACAGTAATGGCTTTATGTTAAGGAATATACCAGCTCATTACCTTCCAAATAATTATGTGAAAAACTGGTCTCTTCCCAAAGCTGTATTTTCTCTTTATCTTCACACACACACACACACACACACACACACACACACACAGCCAAAGAGGCTAAGCAAATCTTACTGTCTCTACAATGACTACTTAAGCAAGATGGTAACAAATCAGTAGGATTATTCAAAGCATGTATATTGAATTATCTTTGTGTAAGTTATATCTATATATCTATGTATATTACATATGATGTTAAATACAAATGAGATGAGATGCCTATCTTTTGCAGTAAGAATTTTTTTTAAAGGAAGCATCCCAGTTGTGTTGACTGCCTCAGACTCATTTCCCTACTTTAAGTTTTTGAGCCTAAGAGAAAACAGCACTTACAGCGATTTTGTGGGTTCAATGAAAAGGTCACATGAAGTAAGCACTTGTTTTAAGAACTTGAGAATTCTATAGGAAAGACAGACAAAACTCATACAGGAAATAAAAAGGTGAGCTGAGGCTGGGTGCAGTGGCTCACGCCTGTAATCTCAGCACTTTGGGAGGCCGAGGTGGGCAGATGACCTGAGGTCAGGAGTTTAAGACCAGCCTGGCCAACATGGTGAAACCCGTCTCTACTAAAAATACAAAATTAGTCGGGCATGGTGGCAGGTGCCTGCAATCCCAATCCCAGTTACTTAGGAGGCTGAGGCAGGAGAATCACCGAGGAGGCTGAGGCTGCCATGAGTTGATAGTGCCATTGCACTCCAGCCTGGGTGACAAAGCAAGACTCCGTCTTAAAAAAAAAAAAAAAAAAAAAAAAAAAAAAAAAAAAAAAAAGAGAGAGAAAGAAAAGAAAAGAAAAAGAAAAAGAAAAGAGAAAAAAAGGTGGGCTACTGTTAGATGTTTATTTCGGGCACCTGATTGATGTCATGAGGGAAAATGTTATACACCAAACAGTAACTTGGTGATTATTTCTCCTAGAATAATTAAATTTATAACTGTAAATTCTGTATATTATTATTTTATAAAGTCTTTCAAAAGCAAGTAAAGGAAAAATTTGGCTTGGCTGCCTGTGGACAATTTTGTTCTGACACCAGTTTGAATAAAGTAAGAACTCTCTGATGTATTTATAACATGATACTGCAATTCAGGTATGGGATAAACTGAAGGTGACAGGAAGGGTGGCACATAGGCCATGTGCAATGAGCATCACATTGACAGGGCAGCCTACAGGAGAACCTAGCAGACGTGGAAAGTGATTGGGCAGAAAGGTGGTGATATCTCAGTTCAGCAATGCCCTGAGTATATGTAAAGAAGAATTTCTTGATGAGCAGTATAAATCCAATCAGTAACATTCAGATTTTACTAATATTTTCATAAATTTCAAACACTACTTTTTGAAAAGTGCAGTTACAGTAGATCTGAGACCTCGGTGTATCCAGCGTAGGATAGCACAGCGAGAGCAGCAGTGTGCACAGTGCCAGTCCAGCATGACGGGTCCATGGAAAGGTCTGTCCCGGGAGCAACACCACCGGCCCACTCTACAGCCACCTTCTCCTGCATCACTGACATTGCTGAAGTACTTTATACACTTCATTCTCATCACAGTGAGTTTTCTGACCCACCATTCATAAGTCTCTCCATGTTCTTTTTCCTGCATAAGCAAATTATTTCTCAATCCTCTTTCCCAACTTCTCTCTTGAGGGTAGGTTTCTATTCTACAATCAAGTATCATCTTCATCCTAATCAAGGGAAATGCTGAGGAGATAGTCACCTTTCCTCAATGTGGATAGTGTGAGAAAAGGATCAAAACCAGGAAAAATGAGTACCAAGAAGGAAGAGGGGGAAATTCACCTTTATCCATGTAGATAACTTCAGATGCAAACCCAGAAAAGGGCAGTCATGTTCCTATGGGTGTTTCAACATGGCTGGAATATAGCTTAATAAAAGCAAGCTAATTATCATTGATGAGCACACATGCTATTTACCTTTGGTGAGCCTTTTTCTGAACTTGAACAATGGATTTCCAATAGTTACCACTGGAATAATTCATAAAAAGTTAAGATATTCTGGATCAAAATTGCAGTGTCCACTAAAAATACTCAGTCCTGACTTCCTTTTCAAATCAATGTGAAAGGCCATACAAGGAAAGTATACAATTCCACACTCAGTTTGAGATTCCAGAGTGTTACTTGTGAAAACAGATAGCTGAGATTGTGAGGGGGGTTGCAGATTCTAGTAACAAATGCATCTCTTCTTCATAAGACCTTCTGGGGGATGTGTCACTATCCTACACTGCATTGCTTATATTATGTTTCCAATTAGAATTTCAGAAGCTACCATAGCCATAGCACACAGAGTGATGCAGCCAGGAGGCAACCAGGAAGCTAAGACAGTTGTATACCTCTCTTGCATGGTTGATAATTTAAGCAGTAGAATGTCCAAGACTGTATCCATTTTGGGCTTTATTCATCATGAACAACAAGGTTTTTTTCCTGCCCCTATAGTAAGTCTATCATCAACAACTACAGTGAACAACACAGATCCAAGAATAGAGAGTGATTCTGTGTGACAGCAGAGAGAAGAGTCAGATGCATGATCCAAGGAAAATTCCCAGAAGGCATGAAGCCAAATCAAAGTAGGAGGGAGCATGTGGTGGAGTGGGCTTGAGTGAGTAGCTGGTTTCCCACTATTTTCCTCTCAGTCAAAACTCTTTTTATTGCCACTACCCTTAAGCCACATCAAGAGCCTTGCCATGATACTCTTACCTCGACGCATTTCTATTCTTGAAATGAGGTGGAAAGGCAGAAACTTGAAGAGTCTCTTTATCTTTTCCATAAATCACCAACTAGATAAAAAATAGAGCCCATTCACCACTTACTCTTCTTTTCTCGTAGGACTCTAATTACATGGTTTTGTCAAATGTGTTATAAGGGAAATGGCTTAGGGAAGTTGGCAGACCTCAATAAACCATCGCATGGTTGTACTGAAGTTGAACAGTTAGAATGGGCAGGTGGTATATTACCAAGAAGAATGCCAAGGGAAAACTACAAAACCTCTTTGTGAAGGTCTTATTCCTAAATACACAAACATTGAACCTCAAAGAATGAACAAATCTTCAAGGTTGCAGATTTATTTAATAAATTTATTCCAGAATCCCATATACAATAAATGATTAAAAGAAAGGAACAAAGTTTCTACTAGGATGTCTTGAACACAAATAGCTCTTTCCGTGTATAAGCCTAGTGAAATTTCATTCTGATGGAACAGGCTGCTCTGCTGTTCACCTTCATAAAGCTTCATTTAAGAATAACAGCAATTCAAACAAACAAATTATCCACTGTGGCTTCCTAAGAAAGGTGCAGTTCTGTATTTTCAAAATGCTCATTTATGTCATTAATGACTTTGGACTTGTAGGGACATATTCACCTGATTATTTGATACAATTATAGGGCATGAATCTACTGGCAATGATCAAATCTTAAACACAAATGTGGAATAATTGCTCAAAATACATGTAAAAGTCCTTCGTGATTAAATTAGCATGGGACTGAGAACCAAAAGTACTGTATAAGAATCATTGCTTTACTTGAAATTTTTCTGAGAAAATCAACATAGCTATCTTATAAATCACAGAATCTCTGAGGGGGCAGAGACCTTAGATAACATTAAAAGCAATCTTCTTTGGTAGGGTGACCAATTCTTCCAGGTTTGCCTGAGATTTTTCTGGTTTTAACACTGAAGATTCTAAGTCTTAGAAAAATCTCTGAGTCTTGGGTAAATTAAGTTGGTCACTCTAGTCTTTGGATTCATGAATCTTCTCTGTGACATAACATACAAGAAACTTAACTGAGACTTCACAGAGTTCTGTTAGAACACAGAAAAGCACAGACATGGACTTCACAGAGTTCTATTCTCCTTCGTGTCAAAATCAGTGCTATGATCTATCCTTGTTCTGCCTTCCACAGCAAGACAAAGTTTATTCCCTCTTCTACCTGGTAGCTCTATGAGTATGTGAGACTACCCTTCCCATCCCACATTTCCCCAATCCAGTCTCTCTATTCTCTAGGACATGCCGGCCCAGCCTCTTCGTCTTCTCCTTGAGTGTTCTCATTCCATTGGTAACCTCACTACTCTCCTCTGGGCAGGCTCATCTGTCAAGGTCCCTCAAGCACTGACAGGCCCAAACTTAGCTCAAGGCCCTGCACAATGCCTGAGCAGATTTCATGAGCCCCTCCTTCATGGGCCTGGGTGTCATGTTTCCATGCAGACAGACATTCCTTTAGTTCATTTGTCCACCATATCCCACCATCAGATAAGAATACAATTCATGTCAACATAAAATCATGAAGATTTTTCACATATGCTGTTATTCAAAGCTCTGCCATCTTGTAGTTTTGTAACTGAATTGGTCTTTAGACTCAAACATCACACATTTATCCTTTACAGTGAACCCATTATTCCAGCCCATGATCCCAGCTTTGGATCATAATACTATCACCCGAATTACTCATTCCAGTAATTTGGTTCCAGGTTCAGGTAGTATGCAAATGTTTTCTGCATGTCAACATCTGCAATCATGCAAATCATTGACAGAAATGTTGACAGAAATGGTGTCAAGTGAAATACCAGATGATTAGTCAGTGCACACCTATTTGCTACATAAAGGCAGGTATTCATGTGGGTCCTTTATTTTGAAATATTCTTTAGGGCTTTCCCTTCCAGATTTTAGAAAGGAAGTTGAAACAAGAAAGAGTACAAACACACAGTAGCCACACTTTCTTCTTTTCAACCAGTAACTGTCTTCTCTTTACCTTGAGACCACACATATTCCTTCAGGCATTTCCAAACTTCAATGAAACAAGTTATGATAGAAATCCCATCATGAGCTGGAACCAAGCAGCACTGAGTGTGAATCATGAGTGCAGAGCTGCCAGTATTCTTGACTCTCTTCTTTCCTGGCATACAACAGAGCTGCACTTGCCCACCCGTTTTGAGGTTAGGCATGGCCGTGTGACTTGTGTTAGCCAATGACATGTATGTGGAATGATATGTATTACACACTGGCAGGAGCTATAAAATCCAGCTATGGGGTTTGTCATGTTTCCTCCTCAGTGTTGTTTTGGTCAGGGAAAGAAGTGTCAAGACAAAGCCTTCATTAGCCTGGGTCCCTGGGAGAACACAACTCTTAGTGGGGTGAATATGAGGAGGATGGATGTGTCAGAGTTCCTCTGCGGACCCATATTGGACATGCAGGTTGAGTAGGAAATGAAGCCCCTGGGATGTCAGTTTTTTTTGTTTTTTTGTTTGTTTGTTTGTTTTCACTGCTCTATGACTTTGCCTATTGTTACACAGGGTAACTACAATGCAGAAGTAGAAAAATACATGAACTCCTGTTTACAAGAAGCTTACGGTATAGTTGGGATAAATCATACCCACAAAATACAAGTAAGGACTCAGCATGAAGTACGACGATAAACTGAAAAGTAGAGATAATTAGCCAATAAAATATGGTGCTAAGTGTGAGTCACTGAGATGATACATTAAAAGGGAGTTAGTAAAAGGGGATCTCAATGTGGACTTACAGTTCTCAGAACACATTTCATTTCTGCTAAGCAAAAGTGCAAATTATTTAATTTATTGAAAATTACTATAGGAAATGGTCCTACAAATATGTTGACTCTTCTCTCTAAAACTGTAATAAAAGTGTGGGCTTAAGTTATGAGGCCATTTTCCATGTATTTGATTTTAGTCTTTTCTAATAAAGTACTTAGTGTTTTTTTAATGGATATATTATAGATCTTTGTCCTCCAGAAATGGACAGATTTAGCACTTTATCAAGACAGAGGGGTCACCCTTTCCAGGAGTTTTATAGAAACCTTGGCAATTATTGTAATGCAGACAAAATGGGGCTGATCATAGCACCCACTTAAATATGATTTACTTTATTTCACAGAAAGGTCTGCTATTACAATTACACAGGTAACTATTTGCCTGAATACCCAATATCAATTTGGCTGACCTAGCAAAAACATGGCCTTGTTTCTTTTTAAAATATATTCAGCCTCTCCTTTCTGCCCTTCTATAGGGATGAAGGAATTTTGGTGTTAATTGGAATAGTCATTCACTCATTTAGCAAGCACCTACTCTCTGCCAAGGACTTTGCTGTTATGAATAGATATTGGTTATTCATTAATGAGCACGGTAGTCTAGGGTCCATCTTCAGGGAACTTACAATGCAGAGGGGGAAGAGACAGACAGCGGAGAGGGTGGGATGAAGGACTTTCTAGTAGAAGAAACACCATGTCTTCCCTACTCTGAATCAGAAAAGAGTTTTGAGTGTTCAAGAAAATCAAAGTCCAGCATGTATCAATCAAGTAGGGTAAATGGAAAGGAAAGTTGCTTGAGATGAGGTTGAAGTTGGGTAATGGGCAGGCCACATGGGCCTTGGACCCTCTCTTAATTTTTTTTCATTTTATCTTGAATGCCCTCAGAGCTTTAAACAGGGGGTACAATGTGACACAATTTCCATTTTAAGAAAGTCACTCTGGCTGTATGAAGAATGGACTGGTGGTAAAGGTTAGCATAGAGACGGTGGAGTAAGAAGAACTGTTGTAGAAGCCCAGGTAAGGGGTAGCAGTGACTTACACTGGAGTGGTAGGGATAGTAATGGCATGAAGTAAATAGACTGAAATACATTTGGAAGTAAAATCTTAGAGAGGTGAATATGCAGGTGATGGATGTGTCAGGGAGAGCTCCTGGTTTCTGGCATGAGCAAGTCTCCAGTTTGCACAATGGGGAAGAGAGGAGGAAGAGCCAGAATGAGGAAGCAGAGTAAGGGCTCCCTGTTGTTGAATGCAGCTGTTGTTGAATGCAACTGGATACACTGGGCTGAAGCTCAGCAGAGCAGAGTGGGCAAGAGATGCAAATGTGGGGGTCATCCACTTAATGCTGGCATTAGGCTGTGAATACAGGACAAGGAGGAGATGTGGGCTTAGAAATGTGAGCAAGAACAATGAAAGTCTTGGGACCCAAGAGGAAGTTGGATCAGAAGCCTAATAAGTTTAAGAGAATAATTCCTGACATCCCTTGATCTAATCGCAGACCTATATGAGAATATGGAAATGTTTGTACCTGCTCCCATTATGACCCTAAATCACAGATCAAAACAGTAGCATCTCTGTGCCTATCTTTACATCACAAATTAACTTCATTTTCAACTTTTACTACAAGTTTCCTCGACTATTTTTCAAAAGAGAATGACATTTTTATCACAGCACAAGTTTTACTATCTAAGCAATCTTGGGTAGAGGAATGCTTCCCAAATACCAAACTGTGACAAAATGTTGTTCACCAGTCCATGACAAAATAAGAAAACTGGAACCACAGAACGTATATAACATAAAGATAAGGTGGCCAACAATCATTTCCTGGGATAGATGCTCTATTATTCTGAAATCATGTCAGTTCTACCCTTTTAGTATTGAAATATCCTTTCTTTTAAGAAATAATGGTGATAGATTTTTTTTTGAGATAGAGTCTTTCTCTGTCACCCAGGCTAGAGTTCAGTGGTGCAGTCTCAGCTCACTGCAACTTCTGCCTCCTGGGTTCAAGCAATTCTCCTGCCTCAGCCTCCCAAGCAGCTGGGATTACAGGCATGCACCACCACAGCTGGCTAATTTTGGTATGTTTAGTAGAGACGGGGTTTCACCAAGTTGGCCAGGCTGGTCTCGAACTCCTGACCTCAGAAGATCCACCAGCCTCGGCCTCCCAAAGTGCTGGGATTACAGGCATGAGCCATCGCCCCCAGCCAAGATTTTTTTTCTGATGTCCTTACTTAGCAAAATAAAAGATTAATAATCCTATGTAAAACTCTACTTTTTTTTCAATTGTACAAGTCTGTGAAATCCCAAATCAGGGAAGAATAAAAAAAGAGAAGAACAAAGCATCATTGAGGAGCCAAGTGCCAGCTCTCAGCTAGGTTTACTCTCTAGCTGAACCACTCCCTCCCAGACACAGCCTCAGGAGTGCCTAGGATTCACTTTTGTGCCTCAGCAGACACTGCTAAATGCCATGGACATTTGGAGTTGTTTACAGACAGTCAAAACCACAAATGTCAGGGTGCACTCTATCAGTAAAACTGACTCATTGTGCACCAGGCAAAGAAATCCCTGCACTCCACTCTTAAGAACTGCAAACGGGGCCCCGGCTAGCTGTTCTCTCTTGTGCTACTTGCCATGCTTAGATCTTGATTTCAACGAAGACTGTGCTGGCAATTGAATACATGTGACTATGGTCTGGGTATTACTTACTATTAAGGAATTACTGATAATTTTTTAGGTGTACTAATGGTATTATGTTACGAAAATATTTTCTTTTTTCTTTTTTTGGAGACACGGTCTTGATCAGGTTGGAGTGCAGTGACATAATCACAGGTCACTGCATCCTCAGACTCTTGGGCTCAAGCAATCCTCCCGTCTGAGTCTTCCAAGTAACTAGGACTAGAAGTGTGTATTAGTCTGTTTTCAAGCTGCTGATGAAGACATACCCTAGACTGGGTAATTTGCAAAAGAAAGAGGTTTAATGGACTCACAGTTTCACATGACTGGGAACGCCTCACTATCATGGCAGCAGACGAGAGAAGAGAATCAGAGCCAATCGAAAGGGGTTTCCCCTTATAAAACCATCAGATCTCATGAGTCTTATTCACTACCACGAGAACAGTATGGAGGAAACTGCCACGCCCATGATTCAATTATCTCCCACTGGGTCCCTCCCACAACATAAGGGAATTATGGGAGCTACAATTCAAGATGAGATTTGGGTGGGGACACAGCCAAACCATATCAGTGTGCCACCACACTCAGCTAATTTTTTCTATTATTTTTAGAGACATGGTCTCACTATGTTGCCCAGGCTGGTCTGCACTCCAGGGTTCCAGTGATCCTCCCATCTTGGCCTCCCAAAGCACTAGGATTACAGGCATGAGCCATCACACCCAGCCAAGAAAGTATTATTTTATAGATATGTACACTGAAGTATTTGATATAAAATATATGATATTTGGGATTGCTTTATAATATTTTAGCAAAAATAAATGAAATACAGCAAGCTGCTGAGCATTGATAAGTCTTGATGATGATGATGGTATATTTTACTATCTTTTTACTTTTATGTCTGTTTGGAATTTTTCACAGTGAGAAGAAGGAAAGAAGGAAGAAAGGAAGGAAAGAAGGAAGGAAGGAAGGTAGGTAGGTAGGAAGGAAGGAAGAGGTGGAGGGGGAGGGGAGAGGGAGGGGACGAAAGGAGGGAGGACTCTGTCCAACACCCTTATCGTTTAATAATGACTTTAAGTGGAAGGAAGGTAGATTAATAGGAGGGAGCAATTCCCACTAGTTTTGTGAACACCTTTTTTTGGGTGATCTCCATGATGGGAATGCACATGAAGGCACACAGTACAGTCAGATAGGGGTTACAACCAATGCTGTGGAGATGAAGAAAAGGAAACTCAGGTTAGCCTACATTTCCTTTTTTGTTTGTTTGTTTTGAGACAGAGTCTCACTCTGTCGCCCAGGCTGGAGTGCAGTGGCGCGATCTTGGCTCACTGCAACCTCCACCTCCGGTGTTCACGCAGTTTACTATCCCAGCCTCCCATGTATCTGGGATTACAGGCACATGCCACCACACCTGGCTAATTTTTGTATTTTTAGTAGAGATGGGGTTTCACCATATTGGTCAGGCTGGTCTCACACTCCTGACCTCAGGTGACCCACCTGCCACAGCCTCCCAAAGTGCTGGGATTACTGGCGTGAGCCACTGTGCCCAGCCTAACCTACATTCCTGCATAGAAAATAGAAAGAGAACTGGCTAAATGGAGCTATTTGGCTGCTAAAGAAATTCATTTCGGAGCAATTAAAAACAAAAACAATTATGTTAATACTTAAGGGGCTATCTCAAAATCCAGGGACAACACAGACCTTGCAGACACATGGGCTCTGCCAGGATTGGGGCAGCTACTTCCTCCAGGCCCTTTTGTTAATTGGACCTGGCAACAGGTGTCACTCCCAGCCATTCTGACTCTGGTCCTTTCCATTTCCCTGCCACTCAGATAAAGGAACATGAATTCTGACCCGGGGCATATGAAAAGGAAAGACAGCTCTTCCACAGTCACACCCAGAAGAGGGCAGATGAACCTGAGAAATAAAAATAAATTCCTAAGCTCTGCAACTGACTGAACAGGCCCCCTCTTAGCCAAGGAGACCACAGAGAAACCTTGAAAACTGAGTTCCGAGCTGCGATTGGATGGGAGTTCGGACAGGCCTAGTTATACCTCCTCGCTTACTTTTCTTTCCTAAGGGTTAAACAGAAACTAGTCCTCGGGAAAGGCTTGCTCCACCACTGATTTCAACCAACCCCGTGACTGCCCCTCCCTTTTTGTGCCTTTGACACAACTGACCAGCATTCCTTCTGACCACAGAGTGGTTCTGGCCAGCCTACAGAGGATGCGCACTGAGGGTTTTTGTGTCCAGTGCTTCACCTTTGATGCCAGAGGGCTGCAAATTCTACCCTCAGATCATGCTAACACAGCCATTTGTCGAACATAGGACCCATGGAGAGGCATGAAGTTCAATTGTGCATGTGCGTGTTTTTCCTTTCATAAATATTTATAACTCCTCCTACAGCTTATTAAATATGTATTTCAGCCACCCTACTCAGCATAAATTCCTCTTCCCTTTGCCCCTCCCTTGAAGTATCTGTTTCTGGCTTCTGACCAGAGGCTGTGTTTTCCAGCCTGTCAGAATAGCCACCTGCAGGCTGCAACTCTTTATGAGAAATAAGGCTCTCCTTTCCAAATGTATAAACCTCATCATTCTGCAGCTGAAAATCCCATCTGATTGACATGTGGCTGAGAGCCTCTTCCCCCTGCATTTAGAGGGAGGTGGAGCATGCTAACTGAATGCTCTGCAGAGAGAGCCGCAGATTCCCCCAGCTTTTCCCCTCATGCCTTCTATCCAGCACATCCAGGCTCCCCTCTCCTAAATATCACTTTCTTCAGAGTTTATCCCTACCCCAAAACAGTCAATGGGTTCTGGAGGTCTATGCTTCAGCACAGTATGGTGGGCCAAAGGGCAGGCTCACAGCCACACTACAAAGGGTCAAATCCTGGCCACTTAGGAGCTGGGTAACCTGGGACTAGTTCTTAACCTCTCTCTACCTCAGCTTCCTTCTTCTCTTCAAAAACAAGATCACAGGACTGTTGAAAATGGAATGAGTTAGTTCAAGTAAAGCACTTAGAACACACTAACTCAAGCACTTAATAACATTAGCATTATTATTCCTATAAACCACCTTTACTTGGTTTCACTGCAGGCAACCTATTATTGATCCCAAAGTGCAGTTAGATCCCCACATCCCTTTAATTTTTGCTCTGCTTGATGTTCTTCTGACATGTTCTCTTTCTGTTGTTTCTGCAAATCCTCCCCACATGTCAAGGTCAAGCTGAAGCCCTAACTTCTCCCCATATTCTGACTGTTGAGGCCTCCCAACTTCCTCCTTCTATAGAGTTTAACAGTATCTACCACTACCTGAACATGTTTAGGAAATTAGTGAGTGAGTCATGGCCTCATTAGGAAACAGGCAGCACCTAAAAATGATAATCAAAGACTATTTATAGAGGAGTGGGCAGGGTTGAGAGAACCAAAAAGAGATGGCAAGTTACCCAGGGACTAGCAACAGGGGAAGCAGTTATCATCCAGGCTTAAAGGGATAAGGAGAGGGAGTAACTATTCCGTACTACTAGACACCAATGAGAGCCATCAGAGAGGACTCCTAAGTTGCGGACTTGACATAGAGAAACATCACTACTGCCCAACCATTTGGAAAGTGGGGAATGAATACCCCAGCCTCTATCTCTTCTATGCTCCACAGTCTCTTGTAGGCAATTCCTATTAGCCAGACCCAACTAGAGGCCAAAGCCCAGGGAGAGGTCAGTCCCCTCCCCTCCTACCCGGAGACACAGAAAAGGGTGGGGAATGGATATGGAGGGGTGAAGGGAGATTAGCTAGCATGGACAGGTTTGTAAGAAGCTACATTCGCATGGACAGGTTTGTAACAATCATCACTTCATCGGGACCTATCTTGTATTCATTCTGTGGTCTCTCACATGCAAACCTCTGCAAGAGTCAGCATGATTAAGTGGGAAAAAACATGGACTTTGAAATCAGAGACCTCAGTTATTATCATCAAAACCCTGTCATCTTCTAGCTATATGACCTTGAGAAAGTAACAATTTCTCTGAGTTTCTGATTCTCAAATTCCTTATTGGTAAGATGAGAGTAATCTAGGGTTGTTATGAGAATTAAATTAGAGAAGTAATTCCCTATTCCCTACTTCCTAACTACTTATAATCTCCTTAACACAAAGACTCAGATGATGAAAAAGTAGCTCAGATGATGAAAAATAGGAATGTGCACATGTGTTGATGGACAGAAAATTTCTGTGAATTCTAAGTCATATTGGGAAATTTGAGGGATTTGTTTGGCGTTTGTCTTAAGCTGGTTTGTAGACCTTCAGAACCCTGTGAATCAGAGTATGGTCCAGCAGCATCACCAACACCTGGGAGCCTATTAGAAATACATGTTCTGTACCCCTTACCACCAGAATCTGCATTGTAACAAGATCTCCAGGTGATTTGCACATGTGTTAAGGCCCAAGAAATTCTGCTTTAGAACTAAAGGAACCCCAGAGGTCATCTAGAGTCTGGTCAAGTCACCCCAATTTATCAGGACACTGACATCCAACACTATGTCAACTGTCCAAGGACACTGTGGCAGATGCTGCCCATTGACTAATCCTACAGGCTCCAACCCCTCCTCTCATGCTACTTTCCACTTCACAAGGTGAAAAAGCTAAATATCCTCCCAGTCTCCCTTGCAGCTAGGAGTGGCTATATGACAGTTCTGTCCAGTGGCATCTGCTGAGTGGGTTTCTTAAAAATCTTGCTTTCTTGGGAGGCTGAGGCAGGAGAACCACTTGAAACTGCGAGGCAGAGGATGCAGTGAGCCAAGATCATGCCACTGCACTCCAGCCTGGGTGAAAAGAGTGAAACTTCATCTCAAAAAAGAAAAAAAAAAAAATCTGCTTTCTCAGTAAAGAGGGGCATACATGGAGACATCAACCTTCCCTGTTGGTCCTGCCTTAAAGGAAACACAGCTCTGGAGCTTAGGTGGGCATCTTGTGGCAATAAAGCCACAAGTGTGAGGCTAAAACAGCTACATGTCGAGGGTTGTAGAAGGGAAAGACACAGGGAACCTGGTCCTGGAGGATATCATTCAGCTGAGGCTGAATCAAGCCAGCAATTTCCTACTTTCAGCCTTCTTGTTACGGAATATACATAAATAAATCTCTCTTTATGGAAGACTCCACTTGTCAAGTTTTCTGTTACTTGAAGCCAAATTCGTCCCACATAATGTCACACAGCTAGCAAGTGGCCAAGCCAACATTAGGTCCCAGGGCCCCAGAGATTTTTCCTATGCCTCTTTTATTCATTAAGTCAGAGAAATCTTTCAAAAAAAATTTCTATAAACACATATGGAATCAAGGAGAAGTGCTAATGTAAGAATGCATCTGTGCATGGGAAGAGAGGTGTTATATAAACTCTTATAGTGCTGGAAATAGTATCTCTAGGGCAGACAACCAGGTTCAGTTTAGAAATGCTGCATGTGTGTGTTTGCCAAACTTTTAAACGGGAAACAATGAAGAGAGGTGAGGGTGAAGAGCAGACTGATCTTCATTTCATCAAAGAATCTCCACTGGCCATTTGTGAACTGCATGGAATTTGATATACGAAACTTAAATAAATGTTAGGTACAATTCCTCATCTGTGACACCACCAAATGTCATGTTGATGCATCAATCTCTGCATATTCTATTAATATAGATTTACTGTTATAAAAAATGCATGTATGTCTAACCAAGGGTTGCTATTCTCAAACTTACTTAAAAAAAAAAAAAGGTAGGGGGAGGAGCTAGAACTCATTGACTTAGAGAAATCACAAAAGAAAATGAAAGAAGTAGCACACCCAGAAAATGAAAAAATCAGCTTCCTTCCAGAAGTGGGACAGCCTGCTGGAGGAAATGCCCCCTCTGACCAAGCCCAGAGAAGACGCTGAACAGGCAAAGCCATCAGGACCAGGACAGACTCACCTCCTTCCCCTTTACCATGAGGTGTTTTGAAAAGCCAAGGGGGATCTCGACTGGGCTCATTCCATCATTTTTAGGTGAATTAAATATGAGCTAGCAGACACTGAGCACTCATAGTAATTCGGTTTCTGTACAGCTACATTCTACAAAGCAGCTTTAATCTGTGCTGCTACCTTGTTGAGCTGGCCTGTCCCTCATTTTACAGATGACGAAACTAGGAAACTTCCTCAAGATCACAAAGCAGCAAGTGGTAAGAAAAAAATCCCTAAGACCCTATAGGATCTTAAGGTGCTTCTCTCTAAACTCCCTGTGATATTCACCTTTATGTTGCCCTGGCCAGGCCTTGACACTCTCACCACCTTCCATGCCCATTCTTACTAGTTATATCTGGTCTCTGTTTAAAAGTTACTTGTTTAAGAAATCTCTGTCTCATGCCCTGTCCTGGACTGGGTGTCCTTTGACGAGCTCCCACTATGCTGTGTACCTCTTAGCACTTTCAACTGTCATTAACTAATCAATTGACTGATTACATGAATTAAATAATGATTTCTTTATTCTGATGGTGGCACCAAAGCGTGGCTTGGTGTTATGCTGTGTGTGACGGGACTGCAGGAGGGGGTGGTGAGTGAGCATCTTTGACCGCTCAACAATCTCCATCAGCTCTTCCTCATCATCATCCACTCCAAATAAACAGTTAATGTGAGACGAGACAAGTCATTTTGCAATATAAGATCACCTTTAAGTCAAGTCTCTTTGCCATTCCCTTTCTGTCTTAAAACCAGACTGAAGTCCCAATCCCCTCTCCTGTAGAAACTTTAGAACCATTTTTAAAGTCTTTCACTCTGATTAGTGTGAAGGTTCCGTGAAGGCATATGCACTGTCTTGTTCACCCTTGAATCCCAGCACCTAACACAGTACTTAGCACACGGTAAGCAGCCAAGTATTTGAGTGAATGAATGAATGAATGACTTAGGACTGCCAGGTTAGTGCTCTTCCACCATACCACTCTGCCTCCCCCAAGACTGAAGCCCACAGAAACTTCCACCTTTGGACATTCTCTACTTCAGATCAAAGTCGGGGTCAGTGGCTTGGAAAAGCACAGCCCCGATAGACAATTCTCGGTCATGGTTTTAGCTCAGATGTTTCATCTCGCACGCAGTGCCCTTTCAGGAGGGTAGGGCTTCCCTCTTAAGCCATTCCCAGAAGATAAGGAGAGGACCCAGACCCAACAGAAGAAACACAGGAAAGACAGAACCTTTGAGGGCCCAGATGTCCTTCTCTTCATCCAGGCTCTCAACATGTGGAATACCAAAACCTTTTCCAATCCCTTTCTCAAAATCACCTGGAGATGTTGGTTTAAAGAAGCCAATTCCAGGATTCCACCCTAGACCTACTGAATCAGAATCTCTGGGGGTGATCTGAGGAATCTGTGTTTTAACGAGCTCTCCGCCAAAACAAATGCTTGTTTTTAACAAGGACTGGAGATTTTTCAACAAACATCTCCAGCGCTGATTCCTGCTACTCTGAAACATCTTGACTCTGAAGTCATGGCCCAGCCTATGATGTTCAGAGGGTGACCATCAGTTTAGGCATGCCAGGCCCATGAGGAAGAGGAATTCCATGGAACTCAGTAAGACTCCATTCAACCTGACCTTTTTTTTTTTTTTTTTTGGTATTTTCAAATTAGAGTATAACAGTCACCACCAGTGGCGAATGGCCTGGATAGCTGCCCCCGAAGCCTCCCCCAATCTTATCCATATCACAGTCTGGAGATCTCTGACCCTGCCAGAGGGAGAGGAAAACTCAAGGATTGGGACCTGGCTTCTGTCACTTAAAAAAAAAAAAAAGTTCAAAGTTCCAGATTGAACCTGGGTGGCACAGGAATGCAGGGGCTTTTCTTTGTTTATTTTGAGGAAGAGCAGGGAGCAGCCAAATCCCGAAACCAAGACGGAATCACAAAACCATTTCCCGGGTGTTTTGTTGCTCAAGAATCTCCCTCTCCCTTGTTGCTGGGTCTAGATGCAGCCTCCTGTTAAGGCAGAATACTCGCTAAAAGTTCCCATTGTCTGTCTAGGAGGGGCCAAGGGCCAAGTCACAACAAATCCAAAATGCTCAACAGTGGTTAATGGTTGCTTTCATTCTTTAAAATACAGGCACTTTTAGTAAATATATAACAACCAGAATACCTCTCCCCCCCACCACCAAAATGCACACAGTGCTCAGGATTGTTTATATAATTTCAAGGGAACACGGGTTCCCTGGAGCCTATCCATGGAACTCTGGCCATGAGGCCCAGATTAAGAACGATCATAAACATGTTGAAGAATTGAAAACCTGAAATATCTAGAACAGTTTATCCACACCTGAGGAAATCCAAGGTGGGGATGGGATGGGATGGAGTAGATGAGGACACAAACTTGCAAATATTCTTTTTACTCATGTCTTGATTGTTAATAGGAATTTGACAGATATATAGATATATGCAATATTTGTTTCTGGTGCTTTTATTAATCTGAACTAATTTTGTTGTTTTAGGGACATTAAAAATTCATCATATAGAATTTAATATACTCATAAAATAATCATGCTTGGTAAATTTAAAGGTATAATCTTGGAGACAATTAAATATTTACTAGTTGAATTTACTTTAAAACATTTTATATTTGTTGTAGGGTGTTGAAACTGCTAGACTTTTTTAAAATCTAGGATTAGTTTTTGCTGTTTTATAAGAAGCATTCCAAAACTGCAAATTCTTTCTTTAAATAAAGAACCATACCCTTTTTTAAAAAAAATCCATTGTCCATCTCACATTCACATGTCTAGAAGGAGGAGGACAGGTTCTGGATACTTGCTCTATTCCTCCACACTCTTGAGACCTGTCCTATCTTCTGTTTGTTCTGAGTCATTAGGGCAAGTAGCATCACAGGCATACAAGATGCTCCTACCCTCACAGTCCCTGATCAGTCATGTGCCAACCTCTGTACTGATTCTCAAAAGACTAAGCCCACCACCAAAAAATGCACTAGGTCTGTCTACCTTTTCCTCTAAAAATGGTAGTGGCTCCCTGAATGTTATAAGCTTACATTTGTACCATTTTCCATTGATCCTAAGACACACCTTATCTTATGAGTCACCAGGAGCAACACCATCCTTTAGACAACATGACACACTGCTTTAACTACAGTTCTCCACAGTCATGCAAGCCTCTGATTGCTTTGACGTTTCTTTCATCCATCCAAGATGTGCCAGCAGTTTCTGCTGTCACTCGGCTGGGCTTGTGATGGCCAATCCTTCTGTGAAATTCACTAACAGTTTCTTCTACTTGATGGATGGCTCTTCCTCTCGTAGGCTCCAGAAAGCAGTTCAGTTGTTACCTTGCAAAAATTATGCACTATTGTGTTCATTCCTCTAAACATGCGTATGTGCTTCACTAATATCAAATTAAAGTCCTGCTGCTCCATTTCTACGCCTTTTTGCACACAAGGTGATTTTTCATTTTAATGTCAAATCATAGTATAAGTTTTTGAGGATCTTTTAAACAGCAATTGAATTCAACACCTATAGCATCAACAATGCATCTAATTCAATTGACATGATGACAGTGTGAACTGCCATGACATTATTAACAACTGTATCTCCACAGAGCCTGACCAACACCATCCGTTGATCCCCAGAGATGTTGGGATGTGGAAGATGTGCATTCTAGAATAAGTTAAATAGGGTTCCCACACGGTAACCCTGTGCTCTTGTCTTAATGTTCTGGCCGACCCGTGGTTGTAACTAAAATGAAGAGGAAAAGAATTCCAACTAAGAATAGGATAATGATGAAATGAATAATTCTTTCACTTCCTGCAACTTTCTGACTCCTTTCTATTACGTATCTTAAAGTGAGGGACTCAGAGCTATCTTTCTTAATTACTCACCAACAGTATGTCATGTTACTTTGCTATGATCTTAATGACAATATCCTGCTACATCTCTTTTTCCTCCCTCAATCTGTCTCTTTTTCTCCTCTAAAACCTGGAAGGGGAACCAAATGACCAACTCCTATTTCATCTATCTATACTAATACCACAACTTTGAGTTTATGATAAATTTCCTTCCTCTAATTTTTTATCATAATTCCCCATAATAACTTTATTGAGTAGTAGAGAGGGGGACAGACTATGAATTTGTGGATGATGTAACTGGGACAAAAAAGAGTTGGTGGGAAAACCAATACTAGCACTTAGCCTCCCAAACTTGTGTTTCTTATTCTCTGTTTTTTGTTTGTTTGTTTGTTTGTTTGTTTGAGACGGAGTCTCTCTGTCGCCCAGGCTGCAGTGCAGCTGCACAATCTCGGCTCACTGCAAGCTCCGCCTCCCGGGTTCACGCCATTCTCCTGCCTCAGCCTCCTGAGCAGTTGGGGCTACAGGTGCTTGCCAGCACGCCCGGCTAATTTTTTTGTATTTTTAGTAGAGACGGGGTTTCACTGTGTTAGCCAGGATGGTCTCGATCTCCTGACCTCGTGATCTGCCCGCCTCGGCCCCCCAAAGTGCTGGGATTACAGGCGTGAGCCACCGTGCCCAGCCTGTTCCCTGATTTTAAGACCCCTTTGGGAAGAGCTGTCACACAAACAGAAGAAACTGTTACTGAGATCCCCAAAAGAATCTCTCATCACAAGCTAACCTTCTAGATGGGAGGAATGTATTGTGGATTCCTAAAAGTTGAAGCCTGCTTATATACGTTCAATTTAGTAAGTACTCCTATAAAGACAGTATGCAAAGCTTGCCAGGCAGGGTACTGTCGGGTATTCCAGGAGGAAAGTCATTACCCTGGCCTATCCTGCCTCCTAATCTAGAGTTGTTCTCAATTCTGGGATAGGGGAAGAGGCAGGGAGGAGCACTTCATCTTGTCAATCAGATTACATTTACAGGCCCCAGAAAATTGTTCCAGATCCCTCCCCGACAACACACACACATGCAAGATATTGTAAATCATTTCTTGGGATTGATACAGTTCCCGGACATTAGAGGAGTAGCTCACATCTGCACCCCATAACATTGAGCCACAAAACTCACACAGATGAGGTTTTTCTCATGGTTAGAGCCACCCAAGTACAAAGAGACCAAGCCAGTCAAATAGTTTCAGGAGGAAGCAATAGCCGCCCTTGGTGTTGAGGTTTTCTTAATTAATATCTGAAAAAGAAATTCCTTGATCCTTCCCTCAGACCTGGTGTTTTGTGAGGCCTTCTTTCCTGGCAGGGTTGCTGGTGAATATCTTCCAGAATGCACAGCCAGCCAGGGCACTTTTGAATAATCCACGGCCCTCCCTGAGGGGCCCGCTCATGATACCCCCTGCTCCCTGCATACCCTGCCCCGTGCTCATCTCTTCACAGCTCCTGGCCAAGACGCTGGAGCCTCAGATTGCCTTCTGAGCCCTCAGAAAGGAGTGCTCCTCTTAAAGAGGTCAGGGGACCCCACTCTGCCAGAAAAATCTCTGGCCAGGGATATGGCTGCAGAGTTTCTGGCATTTCTTAGTTGGCGAGTGGTCAGGGAGTTTCCAGTCTTTTACTACTCTCGAAAAGCAACCCGATTTTTCATTTGAAGTCAGGATGTTGAAGTGTCACTGAATCGCTGGGGACTGATATCTGGGATCGGAGCCTTGTCTTGGTGGAGACAGAGTCTCCGTATCACTTAAGGACACAGAAATCCTGGCTTCTTTCCCACATTAACTTGTGAATACGAATATGAAGCTTTTTATCAGATTTCCCATATCTTCTCTTAGAAAAGGGGACAGAGTTCCAGTTCTAGAGCCACAAAGGATCTGTTGAAACTCTGGCATTGCAGCCACTTTCTTGTGTTTCTTCTTCTTCTTCTCTGGATGGCAGTGTTTCAAGGCCCGGCAGAGGAAGCTCAGATGTGGCCTCATTTAAATTATTACTACTATGAATTATAATATATAGTGCTTTTTAGTTAAAAGGGTTTTTATCTTTATTATTTTAACCTAATCTTCATTTGACCTCCCCAGTAATTCCATAGTGTATCAGCTGCAGTCCCAGCAGGGATCAGATGGCACATTCAAAGAGTTTAATTGAAAATTGTTTAAAGAAGGGACTATTTACAGAGATGGATCAGTCAGAGTCCAATCAGGAAAACAAAAACTGTGCCAATTATTTTAATAAGGCAATTAAATTCAACACCTAAATAAAGGATTGGAGATCTTTAAATGAAGTATCTAAAGTAGTCAATTCATAGAGACAGAGAGTAGAATGGTGGTCATCAGGGGCTGGGGGATGGGAAACGGGGAGATATTTCAAGGGTAGAGAGTTTCAGTTTTGTAACATGAAAAAGTTCTGGAGATTAGAGGCACAACAATGTGAAGCTACTTAACACCACTGAACTGCGCACTTAAAAAGTTTAAGATGGTAAATTTTATGTTTTCACAACAAAAAGAACAAAAGAAAGGGGTTGGAGATGTGAATATGTGAAAGGAATCATAAAAGTAACACAGAAAAGCAACTGTGAAGGACAGGCTAGCACTACTCGGGCCAGGGAACAAAGGGAAGAGCTCAGTGTTGTCACCCAGAAGCTCGGAGCAGGGCAGCAGATATGGGCCTGAGGTCTCTGAAGAGGTGCTGCCTGGTTGTTACAGGTGCTTGAGAGCAAGCAGAAGTACGGCTGTGAGAGTGCCAGAAAAATACAGAAGGCTGCATCCCAAGGCTGCTGTGGGAAGGATGGCTGCTGAGCAGACTCTAAGAGGAAGCGCAAGCAAAAGGAGGAATGGGTCCCTGCTCCTCCCTCCAGTCTTGCAGGCTCCCTGCAGCACCCTGTATTGGCAGAAGTGACAGAGAGCTGCTGACAAAGAGGGATGTCTTTTGGAATATCACAGCACAGTACCAAAAATCAGGGCATAAAAAAGGGTGGTGAGGAGCTGAGCAACATCAGCTTAGTAATGAGCAGGGTAAACGGAATGGTAAAACAACCAACAACCAGGAATGGCAGGAAGCAATTATTGCCCCTAAGTCTAAGGGGCAAGAAGAAGGGATGATATTACGGGAACCTTGTCAGGGCCATTAGGGACATGGCTGTGGGAGAGGGGCTGCCAGCAGGATCTGTGGCCATCTGCCTAACCCCAGCTAAGCAAGGAGGGAAGCGGTCAGAGGTGGGGGAAGAAACCCCTGACTTCTTTCTCTCTTCCTACCTGCTGGTCACCATAGCTTAAGAAGGAATGTTTAACATATATTTAATCAAAATGGGACCTACTATATGCCTTTATCTGCATCTTCATCTCCCCCTCTAAGGATGATAGTGACAATAAAACTGAAATCCCTCTAAGTTAATATATTTCAATTCATTCCTTCTCAACAGTTTAGCAGTAACTTGGCATGAACAAAATTTGCTTTTAAGCATGAAAATTGGTGATTTTACCAAATTTATTGAAAGCCTAACATGCCATTAAAATACTTGGAACTGATTTTACAAATACTAGGAATATAAAAGCAGATTAAATGTTTATCACCTGCTTCTCTTGCTGATAGTTGAAAAACTGCTTTGGATTCAAGTTCTCTAAAATGGGAATGACCATAATACATAATACACATCACACAGGATTGTAGTAAGGATGAAATGAGAAAAAAACAGGTGAAAGCACTGTGGAAAGGGGGGTTTTATTTTCTGTTACCTTCAGCTTTCCCTGGGTCTGGGTGTTCTTTAAAGCAGGGGTCCCCCACTCCCAGGTCACGGACCAGTACTGGTCCTGTTGGAAACCAGGCTACACAGCAGGAAATGAGTGGCAAGCCAGCGAGGCTTCATCTGTATTTACAGCTGCTCCCCATTGCTCATATTACCACCTGAGCTCCAGCCTCCTGTCAGATCAGCTGTGACATTAGATTCTCATAGAAGCATGAACCCTACTGTCAACTGCGCATGTGAGGGATCCAGGTTGCACGTTCCTTAGAAGAATCAAATGCCTGATAACCTAAGGTGGTGATGCTAGCGCTGTGTGGTGGCTGCAAATACAGATCAACATTGGCAGAGAGGTTTGACTGCACAGAGACCATAATAAATCAACTGCTTGAAGACTCATATCAAATCAGTGAGTGGCAAGTGACAATTAAGCTGCATCTGGTGGCAGACTTTATAGCAGCAAATGAGTCGATGTCCTTCAAGTGTACAACTGCATGTGGTGGCCTTAAAAGCACATTTGAGACAACTTCAAATCTCCATATGTTTTGGATTAAAGTGGAATGTCCTGAGACTGCCATAAAAGGACTGAAAATCCTGCTTCCATTTCCAACTTTCTATCATTGTGAGGCAGGGTTTTCTGCAGTGACAGCAACTCAAACAAGATTATGGAGTAGACTGGACATAAGCAACACACTTTGGGTGTCACTATCTCCCATCATTCCCAGGTGGGTCCATCTAGCGGCAGGAAAACAAGCTCAGAGCTCCCACTGATTCTACATTATGGTGAGGTGTATAATTACTTGATCGTATATTACAACGTAATAATAATAGAAATAAAGTACACAATAAATGTAATGCACTTGAATCACCCCAAAACCATCCCCAACACTGGTTCATGGAAAGATTGTCGTCTACAAAACTGGTCCCTAGTACCAAAAAGGTTGGGGATTCCTGCTTTAAAGTACCACCATCACAATCTCCATCATAATCACTGCCATCATCACCATCTTCATCATCACTATTATCATCATTACCTCCATCATCATCATCATAAAGATCACCATCAGCACCATCATCATCATCATTATTATCCTCATCACTAACATTATCTTTTCTCCAGGTCCTAAATTTCTTTGCCCTCATGGCCTTCAAAATTTTATGGAGCAACAAACCCTCTTGGAGGGAAATGAGAGATGGGATTTGGAGTCAGAAGAGTTGTGCTGGAATGCTGGTTTGCCACTGACTAACTGTAAGATCCTTCTGAGTTTCCCAGTTTTCTCATCTGTTAAACAGAAATACCTACCTACCTCTGTTGATTATTTTCCCTTTGCCCCTCCAAATCCATTCTCTGCCCTCCCTTTGCTACCTTATTTTTGTTATCTTGTAAGGATGACCTTTACAGACCAAATCACCTAGGCTCCCTTGTATGTGTATGTTTGTAGGAATACTGATAGAGGGTTGGAAATATACATACTAAGCTTAAGTTATCTGATTTAAGAAAGCAGTAGTGGTGGCTGGGCACAGTGGCCCATGCCTGTAATCCCAGCACTTTGGGAGGCCAAGGCGGGCAGATTACCTGAGGTCAGGAGTTCAAGACTAGCCTGGCCAAAGTGGCAAAACCCCGTCTCTACTAAAAATACAAAAAATCAGCTGGGAATGCTGGCATGTGCCTATAATCCCAGCTACTCAGGAGGCTGAGGCAGGAGAATTGCTTGAACCTGGGGAGCGGAGGGTGCAGTGAGCTGAGATCATATCACTGTACTCCAGCCTGGGCGACAGAGCAAGACTCTGTCTCAAAAAAAAAAAAAAAAAAAAGCAATGTGATAATAGTAGAAAGATTAGGTATGGAGAAAAGAGATGAGCTAAATGAAAATTATTTATATCTGAATATATGCTGAGCAAAAAAATTGAGACACAAAATCGTAACTATGTCTGATGTCATTTGTGTGACATACTAGAAAATGCAAACTTATCTGTTGTGACAGAAAGCAGATCAGTGGTTGCCTGGGGCCAAAAATGGAAGGAGAGATTAACCATAGTAGGGTATGAGGGAACTTTCTGGGGTAATAAAAGTATTTGGTGTCTTGATTTTGGTAGTAGTTACAAGATGAATGCATTTGTAAAAACTCAACCACCTGTACAATCATTTGCACTAGTTTATTAATATTATATTTAAATTATACTCAATAAAGTTGATCTGAAAAATACTCAGGCTAGGAGCAGTGGCTCACATCTGTAACCCTCGCACTTTGGGAGGCTGAAGTAAGAGGACTGCTTGAGCCCAGCAGTTTAATACCAGCCTGGGCAACACAGTGAGACCCTGTTTCTACAAAAAAATTTAAAAATTAGCTGGACATGGTGGTGCACACCTGTACTTCCAGCTTACTTGGGGGGCTGGGGTGGGAGGATTGCTTGAGCCTGGGAGTGAGCCATCATCATCCCACTGCATTCCAGTCTGGGTAACAAAGTAAGACCCTGTCTTCAAAAAAAAACTCATAGCATAATATAAATGGAAGAGATACATAATAGAATTCTAGCAGTAATATTACTGTAAATCTGTACAACTTAAGTGTGCATACAAGGACTAAAAATTACATGGACCAATGAATACATCAGCTTGGTGCACAGATGCCTGCTATTTTATAAGCAATAAACAAAAAAGAAATGAGCTGAAGAAGGCTCCTGAAGACAGCAATGCCTACCCAGCAATGCCAAACTCACTGATAAGGTTGCCGTTTACAGAAATACAGTATGGGAGTACTGAAAGCAACAAGAGGAAACAAAATTGTCTATAGGATCCTGATGGGGGGGTCTCATTTTACAACAAAAAGAGCTTTATGCAATGGACTCTTGAGTTATAATGAGGCTTAAAGGGAGAGAGTGGTCTCAATGCCACTGTGGCCAAATAAGATTGCTAAATTGCTTTCCAAATCTCAATTTCTTATTTTATAAACAAAAAACAACACTAGCCTTCAAATGCCAACTTTTCAAGACCCCAACTGCTACTGAGAAATACTCCCAAAGACATGGGAAGAAACATCTATTGATTCAAACATAAAAGGTGTTTGGCTCATCAGCCCTGTGCTAATGGTTCAAGAAATTTAAAACAACATAATTAGCTCCCTGAATTTATGGAACTAAGCAGAACCCATCCTCTTTATGTCAGACCAGTGGCCCTCATACAGGCCCCAGAAGCATCTCTAAAACTTTTAAAAGTACAGATTCCTGAAAACAACCGTTGGAGTTTATGACTTAGGGCTAATGTTGAGAACCACTCTGCTAGGCACTCACCCTGGTATTTGTATGCAGTCCAAGCATTCCAACATAGCCCTCAGAGTACCTGCCATTTTCTGGCATAAAAGTTCTGTGGTATTCTTTCTGCACTATCCCCAACTCTAGGGCCTGAAGATTTTAAAGATATGCAAAGCATCTTCCATTCCCAGCTGAGACTGGACACACCTGAAATAGGTAAAAGTAACAGAAAGACTGGATGGTATGGAACACTCTTCCATGTTTCCAGAAAAGGGCTCAATCTGAAACACAATTATTTCGTTTCTTCGTTTCTATTTTCTAAGCATTGGTGGTTCAGTTAACAAACGGTACCTGAGAAGCAGTGTTGGCACCTTGAGGCAATGAAAGTATAAGGAAATGAGACGACCTCCGGACCTGCTTTTGACACCCCCTCATATGACTGCCTCGAGATCTTGGCTTCTCAAGGGCATGAAAAATCAGCTCCCCATTCATTTCTTTTAAAAAAAGTTTATTTCCTGCTTCCTATGTACAAGCCCTGTTCTAGGCACTGGGAACACAGTAGTGAGTGAAACACACAAGCTTCCTTCTATTGTTAGCTTACAGTCTAGATGAAAGAGACAAGTAAAAAACAATGGCAAAAAAATAGTGTCAAATTATTATGATTTCAATGCAAGAAATTAAAAATATGTTGTTAAAAAGAGTGAAGGGGCCAGGCGCAGTGGCTCATGCCACTTTGGGAGGCCAAGGTGGGCGGATCACAATGTCAGGATTTTGAGACCAGCCTGGCCAATATGGTGAAACCTCGTCTCTACTAAAAATACAAAAAAAATTAGCCAGGCACAGTGGCATGCACCTGTAGTCCCAGCTACTCAGGAGGCTGAGGCGGGAGAATCACTTGAACCTGGGAGGCGGAGGTTGCAGTGAGCCAAGATCACGTCACTGCATTCCAGCCTGGGAGACAGAGCAAGACTCCATCTCGAAAAAACAAAAAGAAAAAGAAAAAAAAAGGGTGAAGGCCAGAGTCATAGAAGGACAAACATTGCATAATTCCACTATTTATATAAAGTATCTAGAATAGTCAAACACACAGAAGCAGAGAGTAGAATGGTGGCTCCCAGGGGCTGTGGGGAGGGAAGGATGGGATAGGGAGTTGCTATTCAACAGTTATAAAGTTTCAGTTACAAGAGATAAGAAAGTTCTGGAGATCTGTGGTACAGTATTGTGCCTATCATAAACAATACTGTGTTGCACAGTTAAAAACTTGTTAAGAGGGTAGGTTTCACATTAAGTATTCCCACCACAATGAAAAAGATTTTAAATAAAACAAATAAATGAAGAGCATGAAGCCAGACATGGGAGTGGGCAGTGAGATGAGGAGGAGTCAGGGGGGCCCTGTCTTCCCTCCCTTTACTCCTGCCTCAGAAAGTAACATCTGAGCTGAGCTCAAGGAAGAGAAAGAACCAGGATGCAGAGAGCCTACAGAAGGAGCAATGTGACAGCTGAGGCCTAATATGAAGCAGGAGACACTCAAAAGGGACTATGTGCAAATGCGCAGGCAGAGCTTAATGAAACTAGCTACTGAGGGCTACCAAACTCAGAGCTACCAAAAGTCGGGGGAACCATGAGCACCCCTGGCCTGCAGGGACAAAGGGAGGAATGGCTACCAAAAGATGGAGAGGACCCCTGATAGGAGCTGTGGCCTTTGGTAAAGGGATGCAATCGTCCTCAGGTGACTAGCCAGCAAGGAAGGAGCAGGCGTGCGGTGGTAAATACCCTGAATAAATATCTCCTCCTCACTCTCTCTGATCTCCTGGTAGTGCTTCCCACTGGCCAATTCCAACAGGAAGTCAGAAAGCAAGACTGTTCATCGATGCAATTCCACCATCAGCCTACTGGCACACAGAACAAGATGAGAATGACTGAAGACTGGGTATAGAAAGGCAAATGGAAGGCATCAGCATAATCACCAAGTGCAAAAGCTTGCAATGGGAAATAGCGTAGCCTGTTCAAGGAGTAGAGGGGCCACTGTGCTGGAGCTTCTTAGACAAGGTATAAGGTGTGACAGACATAAGACAGGACCTAGATCATGTGGGGCCTAGCATGCCATAGTAAGGTGCTGGTATTTAATTCTGTGCCCAACAGGAAGTGTTTTAGAAGGTTAGGATAGGAGACAGAACCAGATCCCACTTTTAAAGACCACTTTGCCTGCTGTGTGAGTGTGTACTATAGCAGTGGTAAGGGTGGAGGCAGGAAGCAACCAGTGCAGCAGTGGTGTGATTAAGCCACCCCAGAACTCACATGTGCAGAGAAATTACACTTCTGCTTTCCCTAGATCTAATCTATTCTTGCTCACTAGCTCCTATGCACTATAGAAAAACAAAAAAGCAGGGGATAACCTTTAGATCAATACAATAATTTAAATTTTTCTTTTGGTAAAACTCGGCATCTTTCATTAAACATACTTAGTCTTTAGATTTCAGCAACATCCCTGGCCCCCAGGATAGTGCTGGGGAGAAAGAAGTGTACATGACCTTGAAGATTTTGGGGGAAAAGTCCTTAAAACCATGCAGGGTCTTTTGGCTCCCCAGCAATGTGCCTTGTTCTCCTTGTGATTAGCCCTCAATGGTGTCATTAGGGGCTACTGGCTGAGGCTGCAGCTGGGAGGCATCTTGGTCTATGCTCCCTCTCAGCTCAGTTGGACCCAATGACTCCTTGTATGACAGCCTCATTCATTTCAGCTCTCACGGGCATTATAAACCCCTCTGAGTCTCTGTAAGTCCCCTATCTCAACAGGCCTTTGTAGGCCTTGTCAGCTCTTATGTCTGCATTCATGTCTTGGGAGAACAGAGGAAGTATTGGGGATGCAAATTAGACCATCACTCTCCCTGACCACATCTCTGAATTTATTTCATGTGGTCATCCTCCAGGTTTGCCAAGAAGGTCCCTCAAGGAGCTTCCAGGTGATCTCTTCCCGGTGTCCCAGACTAGAAGCAAGGAAGGAAACTCTCTGCCGTTTCCCTTTAGGAATTTAACAGAATTCCCACTCTACAGGGTTGAGACCAGAAGGAAGATCAGAGTGTTGAACTCACCATCTACCTCTTGTGACCCCCTTCTCTCTGTCTTCCTCCTCCAAAAATCTATTCAGGCTGGAGTGCACGCTTCATTATCACAGCCCTCATCTTCTGAGCTGCTGCCTCATTACTGAGCATTAATGGTGAATAAACATTCCATTAATACGTGTTATTGTAGAAATTCACAGTCTAATTTTCCAGGCCTACTCCTTGCTATGAAAATAAAAAAATAACAACATTTATAAAATCTTTTCTCTCCCTATAAGGACTAGTTTTTAAGCCTACTGTCTTTCTGCAGAACTCCATTCTTGATTGTCAGAAGCCAAATCTTAATTCTTACTTTCAGTTTGCATTCATTTATCTCATCTCAGAGGCAGATATATTCAGGAAAAAGAGAAAAGCACATGAAATTGTTCCAAACCATGGCCATCATTATACCTCCTAAGCTATCCTAATGTTCTGGGTGAGAAATAACCATAGCTTGATACCTATTGGAAGTGGAGTAGAGAGTAGGAGAGATAAGTAAAAGAAGGCAGGATGAGGAAATATTTTGGAGGTAGAACTAACAAAATTGGCTGATGGATTAGATGGTAGGGCTGAAGAAAGCTGAGTAACCAAAAATGATTCATAAGTCAGTAATAGGCAGCTGGTTGTCCATTTTTACAGAAATGGGGAATCCTGAGGAAGAAACTGGTGTGCAGTGGGACAAGTCAGGGATTCTGTTTTGAACCTATTAAATTTGAAATTCCAATGAGATATCCCAGTAATATGAAATAGACCACTCAGATGAGAGGTCAGAGATGAGTGAGGATAAAAATTTGGGAATCGGCAGCATACAGATGGTATGTCAAGCCCACTGTACAGTATGAAGGAAGGTTCCGACTGTGCATGGAAGGCACCGGGGCTGAAAGCCTCCATAGGCCAGCCCACATCAGGTCAAAGAAGAAAAAACCCAACCACTCCCAAACCTAGCTCAAGCCAAGCTCTCAGATTCAGCATAACATTTAAGATCCAGAATCAGGCACCACAAACCCATCTTGAATTTAGCAATAACCACAAGAGAGAGAAAATGTACATGTTGAAATTAGGTCATCATTATTGTACAGGCTTTTGTTTCAGAGAAAGTTATAATTATTTATTTGGGACAAGTCATCATGGAGAAAGCTTCCTGTGAAGCAGGAGACCAATGAGAAACAGCATCTTCTAATAGCTTGGACTTTTCTATCAACAAAGGATCTTGTGATATACCAACTTTTCAGCCCAGAAGCCACCTGAAGGGCTGGTTCTCTAACTAATCAAATTAAAGTATGATTTAGTTTTGGCCATGTTCTCTCAACATTTTTGTTGCTGGTAGGAATTGGGAGAAAAGAACTCACAGGCCTCTCTACCTTAATGGGGGAAAAGGACCAGAGTGGGGAGCTTGAGGAGTGAAATAAATAATACTATTTCCAAGGAAATAGCCCCACCTGCTGAAACAAATTTCCATCTGGGGTGAGTAGGTAAGGGAGGTAAGATCTGAGTTTTTTCAGAAATTATGACTACTTAACAACTATAACCTTCTTGCTCCCTCTAGAGGGCAAAGGTATGAATAACATGACTACAAAGAAAAAAATCATAATAGAAGCCATGGCTTCATTTTTATCTGCACCTTTCTTACATCACTTTGAGATAAGTATTTTAAAAGACAAAATAAAGGCAATGAATTAAAATTCCTCTGGCACTTTCCACATACTCTGACATTTGAAGCCCAAGAAATGGGGGTGCTTTGCAAGCAAAGCCAGCTCTATGACACTAATCAAATACTTAAGACTGGCCTTATAAGATAGAGAAAGGGTACAATATTGCATTGCTTTGATTAATCTATTTCTCTAAATAACTAGTTATTTCTTCTGAAAACAGGAGGATTCTGTAAGATGGCGTTCCTTCACATGTAAATTCATTCTAGAAGAATAATGGCTGGACTTTGTTTGAGGTTTTCTGAATATTAATGAGGACATCATTGTTGCCAGGCAACTTTGTACTCCAGATACAGGTGCACATGAACGTTAAATTACCTTATTATTCTAATGAATCTACTCTGACAAAAGTCTGGTATAACAATTTGTCTACCTAGATCCAGCAGCTGAATGAAGGAAATAAGTCCAGGAGTCAAAGACAATAAACATGAATAAAGCCAGTTCTCATAAGACCGTTCTCCAAGGTTTCAGTACAATGGTTCCAAAGTAGCACTAAGACTAATTTTAAAAAGCTTCATTTGAGCCTAATGATTTTACAATAGAACAGACACTGATAACATTTAGACAGAAGGAGTAATATCTCAGAGCTGTGGGTTCAATTTGGGTAACAGCGTTTTATAAACGCATAGCCAGACGGTAAATTGTTTTAGCTTTCAAGATTATTGCTGCAATAATTAACTGTTCTTTCAGAAGAACAAACATTTGTCGCCATAGGCAATGAATAGATAGCAAAAGACAAATCACACCATGACAAAGTAAAAATATCAAAAAGGGGACTTTACAGGTGATTCTGTCCAATTTAGCATGTGACGAAAGTGGCATCTCAAGCCACTGGGGCAAAGATGTACTTTTTAATAAATGGTGCCAGGACAACTGGGTAGCCAGTTGGAAAAAAATAAAATAAAATTAGATCCGCATTTCATGCCATACAAAAGAATAAACTCCAAATGTATCAGAGACCTAAGTACAAAAAATAGAATTATACAATTACTAGAAGAAACCATGAGTAAATAACTCTCTGTTCTCAGTGTAGAGACTAAGACTTAAAATAGAGGCAATAAAAGATAATTTGACCACACAAAAATGAAGTATAACACATGGTAAAACAGCAACACCATCATCACCATAAACAAAGTCAAAAGACAACTAGGAGAAAATATTTGCAACAGACATATCCCTAATATGTAAAGAGCTTTTGAATATCTAGGGAGAAAGGACCAAAAACCCAGTATCAACAGACAACTGAACCAAAAATATATACAATGAAATATACAAAATGGCCCTTAAATATATGAAAAAAATGTTATCATTACAAAAATGCAGCCAGGCATGGGAGCTAACACTTGTAATCACAGTCTTTTGGAAGGTTGAGGGAGGAGGATTGCATGAGCCCAGGAGTTTGAGGCCAGCCTGGGCAACATAGCAAAACCCTATGTTTACAGAAAAAAAATTAAATTAGCAGAGTGTGGTGGTGCACACCTGTTGTCCCAACTATTTGGGAGGCTGAGGTAGGGGATCACGTGAGTCTAGGAGTTCAAAGCTGCATCATGCCACTACACTCCAGCTTGGGCAACAGAATAAGACTCTGTCAAAAAATTAAAAAAAAAAAAAGAAAAATGGATATTAAAACAACACTGAGATACCATTTCTTATTTATCAGATTGGCAAAATTAAAAAGTATGACAATACATTCTGTTGTCAAGGCTGTGAGATAATATTCTTGAACATTGCTGGTGAGAATGAAGATTGGTACAGTCCTCCTGGAAGGAAATTTAACAACTCTTAGTAAAATCATGGATGCATTTAGCTTGTGTCCCAGCAATTCTACTTCTCGGAATCTACTCTGAAGTTAAACCTCCAACAATACAAAATTAATATGCACAAGGTTATCCGTTACAGCACTGTAATTACAAAATGTTGGAAGCGACCTAGATGCTCAATGTTCATACATAGAAGAGTGTTTGAATAAATGACAATGCATCCAACACAATGGAATACTATACAGCTATAAAGAAGAATGAAGGTCTCTATGAACTTATATTGAGTGATTTCCAGGACACATTAAATTTAAAATGCAAAATATGAAATAGTATCTATAGCATGCTACCTTTCATGCAAAACAGAAAGGAATCTAAATATATACATATTTTTTCTTTCATAGGTATATCCATTTGCACAAAAAAATCAACTGGCCAGGTGCGGTGGCTCACGCCTGTAATCCCAGCACTTTGGGAGGCTGAGGCAGGCGGATCACAAGGTCAGGCATTCAAGACCAGCCTGGTCAACACAGTGAAACCCCATCTCTACTAAAAAGGTTTTGTGTTTTAAAAATACAAAAAATTAGCTGGGCATGGTGGTAGGTGCCTATAATTCCATCTACTCGGGAAGCTAAGGCAGGAGAATCACTTGAACCTGGGAGGCAGAAGTTTCAGTGAGCCAAGATCATGCCATTCCACTTCAGCCTGGGCAACAACAGTGAGATTCCATCTCAAAAAAAAAAAAAAAAAAAAAAAAAAGGATAAATCATAAATTAATGAGACTGGTTAAGAGTAAGTGGGAACAGGGCAGAAGGGAATAGGAAAAAGAAACAGGGTAATAGTCATAAAGGGGGAGTAAAACCCTTCTAAGTGTATCTTTTAAAGTAATTCTGACTCCTAAAATCATGTTTTATATACCCCCAAAATAAACAAACGATTAAAATAAACCAGGATGTGAGGGGGACAACCCAGAATGGAATAAATAGCAACCAGTGAACTTAATTGTACTGCAGATGAATAATAAGACAAATGAAGAGGGTGAGATGGAAAGAATGACTGTAAGTATTTTGACTATCTATTATAAAAAGAAAAACCAAAAGAACTACGTATGTGTGCATACATGGGTTAATACACATACATGCATTTCCAAGCTCTGTCTTCTGAGAAGCAGTGAGCACACCTAGCTCTAGGATCTTGGTTTCTAAATACCAGTCTCTAATATAAGGAACCAAAGCTCCTTGGAGAAACAGTTGATTTCAGCTTTAGAACAGCAAATATAGACGAGCCTGGGACAGCTTCTGATGCCAGAAAGGAGGGCTCAAAAAATGACAGGGGTAGCTAAAAAAGGATATAGGAGCTAACTAGAGGGAGCTCCTAATGGCTAAGGTGGAAATACTTTGAGCAATAATATACATAATGATACTAATAGATTATGCCCATAAGTCCAAATTGGTAAAAAATAAATTAGCATTTCAAATTAATAAATGTGGAAGGAATGATGGAAATAATCACTACTAAGCAAATATCATCGCTAATAACTGTTGCAGGGAACCATCAATGGATGCTAAAATTAATGGTATGAGAAATGGAATATTTCCATAGCGTCAAAGTATCTCCCTAAAAGGTACTTATTAATTACAAAGGGAAAAATAGTCACTTTATAGTGCAGAAACCTGACAAACACTACCTTAATAATGTGATCAAAGTAAACATCACCTAGGCCGGGCACAGTGGCTCACGCCTGTAATCCCAGCACTTTGGGAGGCTGAGGTGGGCAGATCACTTGAGATGTGGAGTTCGAGACCAGCCTGACCAACATGGTGAAACCCTGTCTCTACAAAAATTTTAAAAAATTAGCTGGGTATGTTGGTACACATCTGTAATTCTGGTGGCTGAGGCAAAAGAAATGCTTGAACCCAGGAGGCAGAGGTTGCAGTGAGCCAAGATCCTGCCACTGCACTCCAGCCTGGGTAACAGAGTAAGACTCTGTCTCAAAAAAAAGTAAACATCACCAGTAACAAGACATTTGAAATCATGTACCCGACATCATGCCCTGAGAAGGGCATACCATCATCTCTGTGGCATTATTGCAAAAAATGCATAATCTCACTCTAATCATGATGAAACAACAAACCCCAATAGAGGGATGATCTACAAAATAACTGGTCATGAAGGACAAAGACTGATTACAGAGACTACAGAGACATGACAACTAAATGTATTGTGGAATTCTGGTTAGATCCCAGACCAGAAGAAGGACATTAGTAGGGAAATTGCTGGAATTTGAATTATTTGCAGATTAGTTTATGATGTCAATGTTAATTTCCTAATTTTTGAAGTCCTTTCTGTAAGTCTATACATATTTCAAAATAAAAGGTTTTTAAAGCTAAGGAAAAAAAGTGGTTCCAGCTGGGCGCGGTGGCTCACACCTGTAATCCCAGCACTTTGGGAGGCTGAGGCAGATCATGACATAAGGAGTTCAAAACCAGCCTGACCAACATGGTGAAACCCCGTCTCTACTAAAAATACAAAATTAGCTGGGCGTGGTGGCACACACCTGTAATCCCAGCTACTCAGGAGGCTGAGGCAGGAGAATCACTTGAATCTGGGAGGCAGAGGTTGCAGTGAGCCCAGATCACGCCACTGCACTCCAGCCTAGGCAACAGAGTGAGACTCCGTCTCAAAAGAAAAACAAAAAACAAAAAACAAACAAACAAAAAACTGGTTCCATAAGGTGAAAACATTGCCATGTGGTACATTTCTGAAGGGAGTGGCCATATGGAAGAGCTTCCTGTTACTGGATTTAAGTTCTACAGATATTAATGTATAAATTATGTAGGAAGAATGTTGGACACTAGAAAAGAAATCAGAACAATATTTTGCTTAAAACATCATAAAATATAACCTATTTGTTTAGCAGATTTGGGAAAAATAGAAATAATAATGTGCTACTTGTGCTTTTTCTATTTTCAGAGCCATAACCTTCAAGCCAGTAAAGTAGTCACTGAATGGACACTATGTGCTCAGATTTGAGCTTGGTCCTAATAAGTCCACAAAATCTTATTGGACATATCTTTAGTACCACAAATGAGAGGTGCAAAATCCTTTTGGTCTCACCCCTTGGAGTTAATGCTTGCCTGGCCAGACTTAAGCAATAGGAGACAGATGTCAATAGATACATGTTTCTTCCTTTTGTTCCGCAGGCAAACAGTTCTGAGACATTTAAAAGAAGATTCCATAAAGATTGAGTACCAGTCATCCAATTTAAGAACTCAGTAATACATCACAGTATTCCCCACCCACCACCACCGCCATTCCCTGTTCAATTCCCCTGATCCCTCACTTTAGCACAATGGGATCACTACCAAGTAAACTTCTTGTTCAGCCTTTGTTCTAGACCAGGGGATGTCCAATATTTTGGCTTCCCTGGGCCACTTGGAAGAAGAATTGTCTTGGGCCACACATAAAATACACTAACACTACTGATAGCTGATAAGCCAAAAAATAAAAAAACAAATTTTTTTAAATCTCATAATGTTTTAAGAAAGTTTACGAATTTGTGTTGGGGCATATTCAAAGTTGCCCTGGGTCTCATGGGGCCGGCAGGCCACAAGTTGTGCAAGCTTGTTCTGCTTTGGAGGATGGTAGGGGGTTGTAGGAAGTGGGAAGAGGATGACAGAGACTCAAGCCAAGAAAAAGATAAAAGCTTGCCCTTAAGGACAAGTTTCAGGACAAACTTGTCAAGGACAAATATGGAAGAGATACCAATCAGTGGGAGTACATTATTAAGTTCACAAAATACTCATACAAATGTCTGCAAATGAGAATTTTATCCAGTGAACCATCTATACCAGATATAGGCCAATCATTACAGATAGAACAAGCAAAGATGGCATTCTTTGCCCATGAAGATTGCTCAGGAACCAAATCAGGTTGGGTTTACTTTATGCCACATGGAAAAAAAGGCTATCAAAAGACTTCATGAGCACTGCTCAAAAACTTCTTATACATATAAGCTCCTAAGGAAGTCCATCATTAGTCAACAACAAAGATGAAAAATGAAATCGTTTTGACCTGGAACAGAAAAGATGTATTTCAGATTTTTTTTATATGAAAGACAAGTCCTACAATTTATTATTTTAAGTGAGAGATTTCTCTTGTGGAATATCAGAGAGAAAATATTTGGTTCATTTATGCGAGGAACAAAAAAGCAGAGAAACCTAAAAGAAACACAATCAAAGCAAAAGTCTAATTTGTTAACAAAATAAATTCAGCCCCATTGTTAATTTTTGACAAAACAGCTGCCTAACAACTTAAACTAACTGCAATCACATTATTTTATAATCTGCACACAAAACTTTTTGTTGCTTTTTTTCTCCCCAAGTTTCCTTTATGACGTTTGTTCTTTTTTTAAAAAAAAAATCTATTAGCCACTTAAGAAAAAAAATAATAAAAATCTGAAGTAAGACTACAGATAACCAGTGTCCAAGTTCCTTGCTACTCTGAAAAATCAGCTGGAAATAGTCAACCACTAAGCATAGTGTGTCTCAAATCTGCTTCAAGGAACCAGGAAAGGTTTTGAAGATAATTGTGAGGCAGGAGAATAGGGCCTGGAGGCAGGGAACCTAAGGACTTCCTAGAACTAAATCAAATGGAAACACTTCAGCTATGACAGGAAATATCCTCTTCATTTACACAGGGCATACACAGAGTAAATAACTTTGTAACTTCACTTTAGCCTATTCATTTACATAGGGCATACATCAAGTAACCAATGGAAGCATCTAGAGGGTATTTAAATCCCAGAAAATTCTGTAACTGGGCCCTTGAGCCGCTTGCTCAGGCTTGCTCCCAACCTGTGGAGTGTGGTATCATTTTCAGTAAATCTCTGCCTTTGTTGCTTCATTCTTTCCTTGCTTTGTGCATTTTGTCCAATTCTTTGTTCAAAACACCAAGAACCGAGACACCCTCAACCAGTAATAATTGGGCAAAAGGGCTTCTTCTCCTGGGATGAATGGCCCCTCCCAAGTATGGTAAACACACACACAAAGGATTTTAGTGTAAATGAAAAGGATAAAAACACTGTTTGACTCAGATGAGTTCACTTTCTTCACTTCCATATATAATGCAACTGATAAGGATGACTTGAGTTTCTAAATCCCAAACCAATAAGGCATTGTTTCCTCAATATGTCAAATCATGTTGTTTCCATTTATCTTTTACAGAGTTTCTCAAACTATGAGATGCAAGCTTAACATTTTCTAAAATGTTTTCTCAAATAGTAAACCCCACTTCAGTAAGGCCAGGAGCACCATATAATTCAATGCACAAGTGTACCCGGCCAAAGGGGGAGTGAGGGCCAAGGAGGGTTGGTCCCAGGAAAAATGCATGAATATAAATGTTATTTGCAAAACTTCACAAAATTTCAGGGATCTTAGGTCCTATGAAGCCCAGATCACAGGTTCAGAACTCCCTACTCTATTGTTCAACCCAAATAAATAAGGTTTGTACTTTACCATACTGACTGAGAATTTGTTGCTGAGTCAGTCCTAACTTAGGCATAAAACTTGTTACAAACGTGCCCTTTTCAAGGTAAAAGAAATTTTATTTTTACCAGCTTAATAAACTGTATTGTCCTCTGCTGCACAACTTACATTTTTATCTGAATAAGATCTTCAGAGGATAGCTTCCAAGCATTTTCTCTGCAATTTGTCTTCTGCCCCATGAAAAGGTCACTCTCTTGCCTTTTATGACTAACATTATGGAAAGCATATCCAGAAGTCCCAACAGTTATAATCTTGCAATATTTATTTTATAGCATTTTAAATTTTTACTAAAGTGAGTAGAATTTATCAATTGAAGCTATTGGTTATAATAGTTTAAATGAGTAAAATGACATAAGAACACACACTAACACACACAGACTCAGCCGCCAAACCCATTTAATCGATAGTAAAAGGGAGGGAAAAAGCATCACACTTCATTTCAGGATGCAGTTATTAACCTTAAACTCAATTGTGTTTGTGACATCATCATCCCTGTACTTTAGTATAGAGGGCCCCAATATTTGAATGATCTTCAATAATGAAAGTTTTTTGTTAATCTTTAATTTTCTAAAACACCACTAAAGTCATGGTAAAAGGTCTTTTTTAAGTATAAACCAACAATACAAAAAGAACAGAGGAGTAGGCCCGGCATGGTGGCTCATGCCTGTAATCCCAGCACATTGGGAGGCGGAGGCAGGTGGATCACTTGAGCTTGGGGGTTTGAGACTAGCCTGGGAAACATAATGAGACATCGTATCTACTAAAAATACAAAAAAAAAAAAAATAGCCAGGTGTGATGGTGCATGCCTGTGATCCCAGCTACTCATATGAGATGGGAGGATGGCTTGAACCCGGGGGATGCAGGTTGCAGTGAGCCAAGATGGCACCACTGCAGCTTGGGTGACAGAGTGAGAAAGTGTCTCAAAAAAAAAAAAAAAAAAAAAGAACAGAGGTGTACTTCTGTTTCAAGCAATTTAGTGGAGTGAATAATTTGAGAAAAACTCCTAGGACAGATGCCTAAAAGTTCTGGATAAAAAAATTTTAAATCTCCTTAAATTCATAGCTGGGCATTTGAGAATCTCCTCAAAGCTAAAATGAAGCAAAACTTGAATCCAGTGAGGTAGCCAAGTCTGAGTTAACAGCTACCACTGGAGCTTCTGCTGTCACTGATGGACTGGGTCTTTAGTTCATTGGTCTTTATGCAAACAGAGGCACTGGAGAAAAAGCCTAGCTCGAGAAGTCAGATGACACCCACCAGCAACTCCCTCAGTGGAACCAGGAACTAGCCCCCAGAGACGGAGATAGTAAAACAAAAGTGCCTATTTCACCTGGGCTCTGGAAAAGAAAGAGAAAAAAAAATTTCCTCCATGAGTTTCTATCCAGAAACTGGCCCTGTACACCAAGGCGAAATTTGTACAACCCTTAGGTGTGAAAAATCCCAAGGTGAGAATTTAAAACACCTCCAAGTGACTGGTAGAAACAAGTACAAATCCTAGAGGAACATACCTTGAAGCCTGGTCTCCAAAAATTTATACAGATGACATATCAAGTTAAGTTCAAAAACCTGTACACACAAGAGGAGACAAATTAACATGACTGACACTCAGCAGAACACCAACAACCATATCAGACTCACCGTGACTATATATACAGATATAGAGAACATAATTTCATTGAATTTATTTAAATATAAAAAGATAGTACTTTGAGTATGGAGAGGCAGATTTCATCTGTAGAGCATCTAGAAATTTAAAATATATCATTGAATTTAGAAACCCAATAGAGAGATGAAAGCTTAGGTATGGTTGAAGAAATAATAAACTTGAAGTTAGTTCTAGAGAAATTGTTTAAGATAAAGAGTAATAAAGAGATGAAAATATAAAAGAAAAATTAATCAATATTGGGGACAGAGGGAGAATGTTTAACATATCTCTAATAAGAAATTAGTAGAGAATACAGGAATGAGGCAATATTCAAAGACATAATAGTGGAAAAATTTCCAAAACTGTTGAAAGTCAAAAATCTGCAGATTCAAGAATACTGATGAATCCTAAAAAGACTGAATAAAAAAATTATACCTAGACACTACAGAAGAACAAAAGACAGACTGCATATAAAATAGTTTAGGCCAGGCACGGTGGCCCACACCTGTAATCCCAGCACTATGGGAGGCCAAGATAGGCGGATCACGAGGTCAGGAGATCGAGACCATCCTGGCTAACACGGTGAAACCCCCCTCTACTAAAAATACAAAAGAATTAGCTGGGCGTGGTGATGGGTGCCTGTAGTCCCAGCTACTCGGGAGGCTGAGACAGAAGAATAGCGTGAACCGGGGAGGCAGAGCTTGCAGTGAGCCGAGATCATGCCACTGCACTCCAGCCTGGGTAACAGAGCGAGACTCCATCTCAAAAAAAAAAAAAAGTTAGTTTAATGACTGGCTTCAAAACTTCAGAGGGTCTGCTCCAGAAAGAAGCAAAATGAGCCCAAAAAGACGGTCCATGATGCCAGAACCAACGATGAGCACAATAAACACAAAATATGTAGGAAAATCTAGACTAATATTGACTGCATAAGGCAACAACAACAGTAATACCTAAATTGTGGGGTTAAAATATAGAGAATTAGGCTCAGGTGTGGTGGCTCATGCCTATAATACCAGCACTTTGGGAGGCTGAGGCAGGAGGATCACTTGACGTCAGGAGTTTGAGAACCAGCCTGAGCAACATGGTGATACCCTGTCTCTACTAAAAATATATGCCTGTAATCCCTGCACTTCGAGAGGCCGAGACGGCAGGATCACCTGAGGTCAGGAGTTTGACACCAGTCTGGCCAACATGGTGAAACCCCGTCTCTACTAAAAGTACAAAATTTAGTGGGGTGTGATGGCGGGCACCTGCAATTCCAGCTACTCAGGAGGCTGAGGTGGGAGAATCGCTTGAACCCAGGAGGTGGAGGTTGCAGTGAGCCGAGATAGCACCACTGCACTCCAGCCTGGGCAATGAGAGTGAAACTCTGTCTCAAAAATATATATATATATATACACAAAAATTAGCCAGGCGTGGTGTTGGGCACCTGCAATCCCAGCTACTCAGGAGGCTGAGGCAGGAGGATCACTTGAACCCAGGAGGCGGAGGTTGCAGTGAGCTGAGATCACACCACTGCACCCCACCCTGGGTGACAGAGCAAGACTCAGTCTCAAAACAAAACCAAAACAAATATACATATAATATATAAATTATAATATATAATTTTAAATTATATATTTTTAAACAAATATATATTTTATATAGAGAATTAAACAATAGCATGTAAATTAGGAGGCAGGCAAAAATAGTGATTAATATGCTTGTTAGAACTTTAGAAGAACCACAAAAAAATTAAAATGGCATCATTTTCAATAGGGGGGAAAATGGAATTCTAAAAAAAATTTTAATTAAAAAATTGGAAAAAAATTACCCATCAATTCAAAAGAGAAAAAATATGTATATAAAAAATAAGACAATTACAAAGCACAACGTAAGATGGTAGAAATGACTGCAAATGTATCAGTAACAAAATGTTAAAGGACTAAATTCTTCAGTAAGAGAAAATACATTTCATTGTAAGGCCCATGTCTAGCCACCTGTTTTGTAAATAAAGTGTTACTGTAATAAAGCAACACTCATTCATTTAAACACTGCCATGGTTATTTCTGTGTTAAAACAGCCAAGTTGTGCTCTTCACCAACATCGTATTCTGGGTTTTCTCATCACAAATCATTGTGCCTATTTGTACAAGGAAGATCTGAACAAGCTTTTAATGTTCTGACTCAAGCCCATATGAATTGCTAGATGCCAACGGCTTACTACAATCTTTCTCTTTACTACTGGTAAAACCTTCTGCCCATATAAAGCCTGCAGGTTGTATAGTATGAGGCATCATCAAGTTTAAGTGTCCCTCAAACCAAGTCTACAGTTCTGATGGTAGTCTTGAAGGTGTCCCATGCTATATACAACCTTTGTTGCTTGCCGGAAATACACATTTCTCACAAATGGGCTTACCTCCTATGAAATCCTTTTGCTTAGCTTGTTGGTTATTTAGCAATAAAGGAGCTTAACTTATAGAGGATATGCTTTTGCAGGTAGTCCATGATTTTAGAATGCTTTGGCTACAATACAGGCTTTTGACCTCAGCAGGAAATCCAATTAAGACTGGCAGATTAAAAGAACTTTTAAGTGCTCTAATACTTCCTAAGGTGGTAATTATTATCAAGGTTGAAACTCATCCCAAAAAGGAATAACACAAATGCTAAACAAGGTGTTCTGGCTGGTCACTATGGAAGACAGGCATCTTTTGCTAAGACCCTAGCACTCATGAAACCCCAAAACCACAAAGGGTCTCTTTGTGTACCTCCAAAAGGATCCATATAAGTACATCCTGCAGTGAGTTTTTAATATGTCCTGTCCATTGTTTGCTTATTCTCAGGATAGACTGAAGCCTTTCCTTGCTAGGAAGCTATGGCTCTACAGTAGAAAAAATATCTGATGTCATATTGCCAACCTGTGGAATTCAAACATCTCTCTAGTGGCAGGGGCCTCAATTTTTCTAGGACTGTTATTAAAGAGCTTTGCAAAGCCCCTCCACTTAATCAGAACATTCCCTATCTATATTGCCCCAATATCCAAGAAAAGTAAAGAATAAATAAAACTCTGAATCTCAATTTTGCGAAGTTCCCAGAGACTCTCAAAGTTATATGGTCTAAGATATTCCCATAAGCTTCAATGAGTCCACTGGGGTCTATCAACTCTTGCTTTATAAGTAAATACAGGCCTGCCCAGGCATCTAGGAAAATTACATCTGATTCTAGACTCCACACACTACTGGCAAGCAGATAGGACCAAATATTGCAAGGAACTCATGCTAAACATCCAGTCTTATCAATAGATAGGAGCAGCCTTTCCCCCAAATCCTCCCAAATTTCATATAACCTGAAACCCAAAGACTTGGTCTTCTGAAAGAAACAACTTACTCATGAACTGGCTAAATAAAGCATACAATCAAACTGAGAGTTGGGATTATCACATTTTCCTTTTGGAGGAGCCACCCAGCTTCCGCTGGTTCCATTTCCTTGTAATGAGATCAAATGATTTTCTGGGTAAAATACAAGGATAAACAGCCTATAAAAAAAAAAAAAAAAAAAAAGCTCCTGTCTCCACCAAAACTATGCGTGGGATCTTTGAGACCTTTTGTGGGAGCTAGCTTTTGAATACAAACTTTCACAGAAGGCTTGAAAGAGAACTAGGGAACAGATTATGCATATTTGGAGACTATCTCACTTCACCCAATTTGACAAGTAAAACACACTACTTCTCTTTCACTTTAGAACAACCTAATTAATAGTCTTGACACCATAAATTTCATTGCCTGGAGCCAGACCACTCTTCAAAAGTGGCCCCAAATCATAGCAAAAGGATTTGACAATACCCATAGGAGTATTTTGACCAAAACCAGACGACTAAGTGGCCACCAGTGAGTGGATTTGTAACACAAAAACCTACTGGCTACTACCCACAAATTGCACAGAGGCTTGTTATTTTGGTAAACTCCTAACTGCCCTCAGGATAGTCCCCGTTATCACCCAAGATCTGTTTTGATTCATCAATTTACCCTCTTGGAAAAAGAGAGAGCTTCATGAAAGGAGAGAAAGTGGGTCTTGGTTTGAGAATAGAAACCTTAATCACTCAAATTTTGGATTGCTTTCTGCTGTCTTGAAGCTTCTTCACTTTGTAAGAGGCCTAGAAGCAGAGAGGCTCCTGCATGCTATGGTTCAGAATGAGAAAAGCAGGAAAGCTCTAATAAACAATGCAACCACAACTACAGAACTCTTTGCCCAAGAGGTTCAGAAAATGGAACTGAAAAGGAGCCCATTAGTTATATTGGTGTCTTGAGAGAAAATGTGCTCTTTTAGGGGGAAATGGTGTGCTTAAAGCCCTGCAGATGTCTCTGGCATCTTTAACAATACTAAAGAGATCTGGTAAGCTAACCAAAAAATCATAAAATTAATTAACTTTATGATTTGACTAATAATCCCATACCTGGTACTGCATCTCATTATATAGGAGATAAAATCTGTTCTTCTAGCTTAATTTGGACACTCTTGACTCACGGCTGACAGGAAGACAATAAACTGATCATAATCCTTTCTCTTGGTATATTTTAGTTACAGGGGCTCAGATGGTGTGTTCTCAAGTTTTAAATGCTGCTGTTCAACTGCTGTCTTACCACATGATTAAACAAATGATCATCCAACAAAAAGAACAGAAAAACCTAACACTTGAATGTTGAAACAACCATCTGGGAAATGATATATGATCATGAGACTATAAATAGCAGTGAAGATCTAGACTGATCACATCCCCAGTAGTGAATCCATCAGCTCAGGCCAAAGAATGGCAATAAGGGGTGAAAAGAAAACTGTTTCCTCTATATTCACATCACTTCTGACACCAAATGTATGGGAGCTTTCCACACCAAGCAATTCTCCATTTCTCTGTGGATACCAACAGGGTGTCCTACAATTTAATTCTGACACTGACTATACAGAGACAGTGCAGACTCCACAGGTTAAGGGCTCATTCCCACAAGACTGCCCCTTTCCCCACTTCAAATGCCAATCAAAAGTCCAAGCCTCCCATATTTCTGACATCTATAAATCAGGGGTTCCTATGAACCCCTCCTAAGGTTCAATAACTTACTAGAATGGTTCACTGAACTAAGGAAATGCTTATTATTTCTGGCTTATTATAAAGGATACAACTCAGGAACGGCCAGAGAAGAGATGCATAGAGCAGCATGGAATGTGGGAAGGGATATAAGTTTCCATGTGCTCTCTAAGCATACCACCCTCCCTGTACCTTCACGTGTTCACCAACCCAGAAACTCCTAGAACCCCTTTATTAAGGGTTTTTAGGAGGTTCCATTACATAGGTATGATTAACTCAATCACTGATCAGGGGGTAAGGTTCAAAGTTTCAGTCTTCTAATCACAAGGTTGATTCCCCTGGTAACCAGTCCCTATCCTGAAGCTATAATACTTAGGGGCTTTCAGCACCACTCTTTTCATTAAAATATAAAAAGACACTCACCATTCACTCCGGAGATCTCAAGTTTCTAAGAAGCTCTTGTGTCAAGAACAAGGAATAAGATTTAAAAAGATATTCCTATCACCCCATCACTAATGAAATTGCAAGAGTTTTAGGAACTCTGTGTCAGGAACTGGGGGGCTAAGACCAAATACGTATTTCATATTATGTTACAAGGGGATATACTAAGAACTGACACCATCTGCACCCATACAGCTTACTGTCAATATCAACAACTGTTGATAGCATTCATTCACATAGCATTAATATTCTAGGAAATTTACCCGGAAGGTAAATTTGCAAATAATTTTATTTGTTCATTTCAAGACATAGTCATAATCATTTATCTGAATACCAAACTACTGAACATATCATAATCATTTATCTGAACACTAAACTACTGATCTCACCTTCATCAAAGTATATACTCCTTTCTCAGAATACAGCATTGAATGTCTGCTTCTCAAGATTCACTTCATTTTATTTTATTTTACTTTTGAGACCGAGTTTCACTCTTGTTGCCCAGGCTGGAGTGCAGTGGTGCAATTTCAGCTCACTGTAACGTCCACCTCCTGGGTTCAAGGGATTCTCCAGCCTCAGCCTCCCAAGTAGTTAGGACTACAGGCGTATGCCACCACGTCTGGCTAATTTTTGTATTTTTAGTAGAGACCAGGTTTCACCATGTTGGCCAGGCTGGTCTTGAACTCCTGACCTCAGGTGATCCACCCACCTTGGCTTCCCAAAGTAGTGGGATTACAGGTGTGAGCTACTGTGCCTGGCCAAGATTCACTTTAAAATCCTATCCACAAATTTGTCCTATCATAAGCCCCCAAATGAAAAGACCCATCATAAGCCAGACCCTCAAGGAACCGAAAATATCCTGTCTTTGCTGTCCCTCTAAGACATTATCAAGATGCTGTCAATGTAGTGATCAATAGGATTATGTTGGTGTATTTCAGGAAGACAGGATTTTACAATAGAGTAGGAAGTTTAAATTACAAGGTGCCATACAGAAAAGTCCCATGTAAGATTAGTGCAGCATAGCATAGGAGAAGTTACTACACTAACGTTCTCCCAAAGCGTACTTTAAGAAATACTGATCTCTTAGGATATTTAAAGTTGTTGCTTTCAAAAGGGATTCTACATTCAAACAAACTTGATTAATACCAGGTTGAACAAAGGTAAACTGGTCTTATTGGTAATAGGTACTGTAAACATCCAACTGGAACGTACTGTATTGACATACATGTGAAACTCATTTGACCATAAGCATCGTCCTCATAAATATCTTGTGGGATTAGTGTTCTACAGAAAATAATTTGAGAAACATTGAACTCTACTAAAGTCAATGATCCTAGGTTCAAGTCTTCATTCCAACACTTACTTGTGATGTAACCTCACCCAAGTCTTAGTCTCTCAGTTTCCTTATCTGTAAAATAATAACAATATTCATAATAATAAATATGTGCTCTTCCAAACCACTAATTAAAGGTTGTTGTTAGAGTCACATGAGATAAAGAACATGAAAACCCTTTGTAAACTCTAAAGCAACAAACACATGAATAAAACAGCTTTTTTTGTTTTGTTTTGTTTCAGAGATGAAGTCTCGCTCTGTTGCCGAGGCTGGAGTACAGTGGTCTGGTCTTGGTTCACTGTAACCTCCACCTCCTGGCTTCAAGCGATTCTCCTGCCTCAACCTCCTGAGTAGCTGGGACCACAGGTGCACACCACCATGCCCAGCTCATTTTTGTATTTTTAATAGAGATGGGGTTTCATCATGTTGCCTGGCTAGTCTCAAACTCCTGACCTCAAGTGATCCACCTGCCTCATCCTCCCAAAGTGCTGGGATTACAGGTGTATGCAGTGAACAGAAGGTTTTTACAATATCTCACATTAGAGATAAGGGAAATCCATGGGTATCATGAGACAGTATTATTAGTGAAATAAAATAGAAAATATTCTATTAAAAATTGTTTTTTGCGGCCAGGCGTGGTGGCTCATGCCTGTAATCCCAGCGCTTTGGGAGGCCAAGGTGGGCAGATCACGAGGTCAGGAGATCGAGACCATCCTGGCTAACATAGTGAAATCCCATCTCTACTAAAAATACAAAAAATTAGCTGGGCGTGGTGGCCGGCGCCTGTAGTCCCAGCTACTCAGGAGGCTTAGGCAGGAGAATGGCGTGAACCCAGGAGGCGGAGCTTGCAGTGAGCTGAGGTCTCGCCACTGTACTCCAGCCTGGGTGACTGAGTGAGACTCTGTCTCAAAAAAAAAAAAAAAAAAAAAGTTGTTTTTTGCAAAGTTGGATAACTAGCATAATTGGGGCCTTCTTTGGTGGCTTAACTGAAGATCAGTGGTAAACAACAGAATGAAAAAATACATTCAGCAAAAAAGAATTTATTAAGATGACAGTGCCAAGACACTAATATGATTCCTTTTGAATTTGGACACTTCTCCTTGGTCTGATAAATTTTATATTGATGCTTCTGAAACAAAACAAAACAAAAACCCTCAGTAACCCAACTGACCTTTTTATTCCTTAGTGAGTGCCAAGCATCAGATTAAATCTGATCTCCCCATATGTACAGGAAGAAGTGTCACTGATGTAACCAAAATGCCTTGTGAGTCTATCTTTTCTTAACACAAAGAGTAATGAAATTACTACAGGCATGGGTGTCACAATAATACAAACTGTCACCTGATAGATCTCTTAAGTCAATAGCCCTTTTTGATCAAAAATGAGTTCTATTTAACAATGTGACTAAAGCATTTAACTTTACAGTTATATCACATAACATGGCTTCCAGTAACACCACTCAAACAAAACTTTGTGAAGGAGGAAGAAATCTATTGATTGAGAGGAGATTCTAATACTTGCTTTCTATCTATCTGCCTTTACATGAGCTGTCTAATGAGGAAACTTCAGTTTATTCACCTCCCACTAGACGTAATGTTCCTAGACTTCAAAAGGTTATTAGATACAAGAAACTGTCAACTTCTAACTTTACTAAGGTCATTTTAAAATTACTATCATTTTCATTTTAGAAACACTAAGAAGCAGAAAGATGTAATCTCAGAATAAAGGACTGCTCTAAAGATTAATAAAAATAACGGCTGGGCGCGGTGGCTCAAGCCTGTAATCCCAGCACTTTGGGAGGCCGAGACGGGCGGATCACGAGGTCAGGAGATAGAGACCATCCTGGCTAACATGGTGAAACCCTGTCTCTACTAAAAATACAAAAAACTAGCCGGGCGACGTGGCAGGTGCCTGTAGTCCCAGCTACTTGGGAGGCTGAGGCAGGAGAATGGCGTGAACCCGGGAGGCAGAGCTTGCAGTGAGCTGAGATCTGGCCACTGCACTCCAGCCTGGGCAGCAGAGCGAGACTCCGTCTCAAAAAAAAAAAAAAAAAAAGATTAATAAAATATACCACAATGCCCTATTTTGTGGACTATAATTTCTTTGGAAACTCATATCCAAGACGAGAATAAGTAACGGATCATTTTATGCAGTTTTTATGTACTCAGCTAAATATCAGCCTGAAAACTGGGATCATTTAACAACCGGAATTTACATATTAACATTGAATGTAACTAAAAGTGTTTATATGCAATATATTACTAAAAGTTACCAAGCAATTTGGCTTCTCCAGCAATAAGGTGTCAAAGCATGCACTGACAAGAAGCTTGAAAATCACACCAAAAAAATAAATAAATAAATAAAAGGAATCACATTCTTGACAGGTTTGCAAAATAATACTTTAAAAAATTGTTCCAGTTATGGTGCAAGTTGCAGACTATTAAGCAGTAGGGTTATTCAACTGAAATCTACCTTTATGAACATTAGACTAAGAAACATTTGTAACAACATAAACATATCTCATCCTTTCCTTCCTCCTCCTCAAAGGAAACAAAATGGCAAAATAATTCCTCTTTACCACCTTCAAACTTAAATTGTCCCCATTCTCAGTAGACAACTAAAGTAACTGTCTAAAATGATTTATAAGAATTTGCTCACTAAACATAAAATCCAAATATAAAAGTTACATTAAACAAGCCAAACAAGGCTCTTTTAGACTCAGCCTGCTTTCACACGAAACAGCTATATTTGAACCCAATACATACTATTTTTAAGTTCCAGGATTTCAACTCTGATGCTTACAGAGCATAACATTGGTGTAATGAATTATGAGCTATAATAAAAAATAGATCCCTGAAAGGAAAACTATACTCATTTCACCTTTCATTACCCAGCGTGTTTGTTGTGTCTGATTTGGCCCAGGAATTACTTTCGGCCACATACATGTACTCTTTGCTCCCTCTGACCTTGGAATGTCAGAGTGAGAGAAGTAAACCATAGGCTTGAAATGAGCATTCTCAGATAATGAAATACACATGGAATGAGCTGGGTGAAGTTAAATCAAGACACCATTGTTCACAAAGTCCAGAGAGGTAACAGCTGCACTCATAATTTCAACTGAAAAGTCTTACTCAAAATGGTTAGGCAGTAAGAAAAATTATCTCAAGTAAGACGTCCAGAGGTAAGGGGTGTTACATGAGGACTTTCCCTTTGCTTTTCTGAGAGTCTCTTGGCTATGCCATCCTGTTCATTGGCTTCATCCTCAGGCTGTGAGATGATCTCAAAATTATGTGCATCACTTTAAGATAATGCCAAACTCCAGAAGAGAGAGAACTATCTATTTTCTGAGTCTCATTTTTAAGAGGCCTTGCCAGAAGACCACAACATCTCAATGGCTCTTTTTGGAGCACATATCCATTGACCATGTTAATTGCTGGATTGGACGAGCATGTGTGTTCATAATCCAAACGCAATCCTAGCAGGCAAGGATGGAGTCAACCGCCCCTGAAGCATATGAATGCAGGGGAGACACAGATGGAGGACTTAAAATCTGGCTTTTGCAGTGAAGGATGGGATGATGCTAGTACAGTGACACAACACAACAGTGTTGACTATGAAAGTAAAGGGCAGCACAGCCTTTTTCTTTTCTGGCTCCCCCATCTCAGCACTCAGGGTATGAATTATTTCCTAGTGACCTGTTTCGTTTTATAAATGTGAACATCAGTGCTCTGAAGTCTCCCACTACATCACTACAGTTTGCTTCAAACTAACAAGTTTCAGGCCACAAGGAGCTGACAATCAGGTTTTGGAGACAAGTATGAATCTAATAATTGTCTTCTTAAAGGTAGAGAAGAAACTTCAGTAATCATTTTACACATAAACTGAGGACAAGAGATGGATGGTCTTTGCTCAATGTCACTTAGCTAACTTGTACAATAAATGCAAGAGAAGAAACATTACAAGACAAAATGTGACTTAACTGCCAGAGGATGACAAAACCTACATTTGTGGGTGAGAAAGGACTTTAAACAGATTTGAGCTGACTTATGAACCAACAAACAATGTGAGGAACATTCACTGAACAACTGATTTGTTAAAAGTGGTCTCAAGAATATTAATTGAGGTAGATGGTTGGCAGATAGTTAAGAACATTTAAAATTTCCAACCAAGAAATGTATATTTGATTCTGTGGAAGATGGGAGATATCTAAAGTTTAGAGAATGTTTCTTAAGAATGTCCTGCTATCTCAAAAAAAGAAAAAAAAAAACAATTAGCCAGGTGTGGTGGTGCATGCCTGTAGTCCCAGCTACACAGGAGGCTGAGGCAGGAGAATCACTTGAACCCAAGAAGCAGAGGTTGCAGTGAGGTGAGATTGCACCACTGCACTCCAGCCTGGACTACAGAGTAAGACTGTCTCAACAAATAAATAAATAAATAAAAGCCCAGGTAGCAATATGCCGAATCACCCTAAGGACCTGAACTGATATATTCTAATCCACTAGGTAACCTTATTTCTGACATGCTTTATTAAAAACACTGAAAATAAGAAGGCTTGAAAAAAATACATTGCTTAAGTTACTCTTAAAAATTAAGTATGTTTCCACTGAATTTAAAACAATGACTCTCTCAATTATATTTACATTTAAAAGAAGTTTCAGATAAGTCAAACCTCTATTTGGTCAATTTACTTCTAGTGTTTTCATTTCTCATGTTTTCATGTTTTGGACACAACCAGTCTGAGTTATAATACCACTAGGAAAATAGGCTTAAAAGTAATGTCACACACACCCAAGTGGGTAGAAGATACAAGCTGATTTCATTACCAGGCAAAATACTGATATTATCACCATCTGTAATTAACGAATCAAAATAAACAATTACTTTAAAAGACAGGGATAGGAATGATGTCAGCAATATGGCAGAATAGAAGCCTCCTGACTGTCCTTCCTCCCACAGACACATTGACTAAAAACACCTACACATGGATCAGCTCTCTCAAGAGAAAGCCAGAATCCAGCTGAAAAACACCTACACACCATATGACTGAGAAAATATTCACATCAAAACAGGTAGGAAAAGCGGAGATACACCAGCACACTAACCCTACCTTGAGCATGGCACCTTAAAAATGGAAAGGAGGCCGGGCGCGGTGGCTCAAGCCTGTAATCCCAGCACTTTGGGAGAACGAGACGGGCGGATCACGAGGTCAGGAGATCGAGACCATCCTGGCTAACACGGTGAAACCCCGTCTCTACTAAAAAATACAAAAAACTAGCCGGGCGAGGTGGCGGGCACCTGTAGTCCCAGCTGCTCGGGAGGCTGAGGCAGGAGAATGGCGTAGACCCGGGAGGCGGAGCTTGCAGTGAGCTGAGATCCGGCCACTGCACTCCAGCCTGGGCGACAGAGCGAGACTCCGTCTCAAATAAATAAATAAATAAATAAATAAATAAATAAATAAATAAAACGGAAAGGAAACTCCAACTCCTAGCTTCTTCCTGATGGGTGGGGACTTATACCACATGTGCTCAACATTTACAGTCCCTGCCTTAGAGTTTGACACTTAAAATTACTTTGCTTGGGAAACAAGAGGGCACAGCATCGGATTTCCCTCAAGCACAAAGAACAAAGGGGGCTTCTGAACCAACCAAACATTCCCAGTTGCTGCAGTCCCCAGGATCAGCTCAGCTCCCAACTTGTTCCTGAAAGGGTTTGAACACACACTTTTCCAGCAGCTCCCTGAGATTCTGGCTTCTGACAAACCTGTACCTGGTAATCTACATAGCAAAATAAAGAATAAACCTCACTTTGGGAGGCTGAGGCAGGAGGATGAAACCAGGAGTTCAAGACCAGCCTGGGCAACATAGCAAGATGCAGTTTCTACTTAAAATTCAAAAATTAGCTGGGCGTGGTGGTGTGTGCTTGTAATCCTAGCTACTTGGGAGGCTGAGGCAGAAGGATCACTCGAGCCCAGGAGTTTGAGGTTGCAGTAAGTTATTATGCGCCACTGCATTAAAGCCTGGGTGACAGAGCAGGACCCTGTCTCTTAAAAAAAAAATATATATATATATATACACACATATATATATATATATACACACATATATATATAGAGCTAGGTGTGATGGCTCACATTTATAATCTCAGCACTTTGGGAGGCCAAGGCAGTAGGATTGCTTGAGCCCAGAAGTTCAAGACCAGCCTAGGCAACATAGTTCAGACCTCATCTCTAAAAAAAAAACTCCAAAATTGAGCTGGGCATGGTGGCGTGCACCTGTAGTCTCAGCTACTCCAGAGGCTGAGGTGGAGGATCACCTGAGCCCGAGAATGTTGAGGCTGAAGTGAGCCATGATCATGTCACTACACTCCTGCCTAGGCAATAGGGAGGCCCTACCTCAAAAAATTTATACATAAATAAATAAATACACCTCTTCAAGTCTAAATAGGAAGCATGGCACTCCCTATGTCACCTTCCTTAACTTGCTATAGCTCTCCAGGGAAAGAGGTCGGAGACTTCTGCCAGCAAGAATGGGAGCAATAGCATCCCCTGCACCTTCTTGACCAGCAAGGGGTACCTCTCCATGTCTAAAAGGGAAAGCAGACACTCCCTGCCTTTCTCCTTGGCTTACTTCAATGACAACTCCAGAAGAGTCTCCCCCGGCTAGGAGGTTGTGAAATTTCTGTTTGCTCTAACAGGAGAGTGAGCACTCCCAACATCATCGTCTCTGGCTTGTTCCATCAACAAATTCAACCTGCAAACTCTGTGGAAAGTTTCCACATGCATCTAGCACCCCAACTTGTAAAGCCTTCACTCAAGCCTTTACTGGCACCTACATCACCTAGTTCTGGAAATTGACAGAGCTCTGTACTCCTTAGTCTTCTGGACCATAGAGAACAAATAGATGACTTTTAAACTTGTACAGGTTCAAAGTGCGCAGCCTGAACAAGACTTTAAGGATCTGCTACTGACCTGTCCTTGATGTAAGATGGAAAGAGTCACAGAGAAACTCTGACTCTCAGCTTCTCTGCAAGGAAATAAGTGAATCATATCTCACACTCCAACCTGTGCAGTTACATTCCAAAGGACTGCCTTCTATCCTGCCTCTTACAAGGCAATAGTATGACTTGATGCTCTCTTAATTTGTTGGGGCCCACTAAGAATAAAGATTCTTGGACAAGCACAAAGAGTTTAGAGGCACTTAGAATCTCTGGTGGGGCTGAATGAGGAAGAACATCTACATGAGACCAGTCTACGAAGACTTGGAGGGGGATTCTTTTATCTAATGAGCAAAAGTCAAGGACAATGAAGAAAAAGGGAAATGTATTCCAAGTAAAAAAAAAACAAAAACAAAAAAAAAAAAACAAAAAAAAAACAAGATAAATCTCCAGAAGCCAACCCTAATGACATGGAGATATGTCATTTGCCTGACAGAAAATTCAAAAGGACAGTTATAAAGATGCTCACTGAGGTAAGGAGAGCCATTCAAAAAGAGAGAAATTCAATAAAAAGATAGAAAATATTAACAAGTACCAAACAGAAATCATCAAGCTGAAAAATACAATAACTAAACTAAAAAACTCAACAGAATGGTTCAACAACAGATTAGATCAAGCAGAAGGATTAGCAAATTTGAAGACAGGTCATTGGAAATCATTCAATCTGAAGAGAGGAAAAAAAAAAGGATGAGAAAGCATGAAGACAGCCTAAGGGACATACAGGACATCATTAAGCAGAATTGATGCATTATCAGTGTACCAGGAAAAGAGAGAGAGAAAGGGACAAAACATTCAAACAAATAATGGCAGAAAATTTCCGAAGTCTGGAGAAGGAAATAGAAAGCCAGGTCCAGGAAGTTCAACGATGCAGCAGGATGAATCCAGAGACCAACATCAAAACATAATCAAACTGTCAGAAGTTAAAGACAAAGAGAAGATATTGAAAGCTGCAAGGAAAGTGACTTGCTGCATTCAAAGGGGCTGCCCCATAAGACTACCACTGGGTTTTTCAACAGAAACCCTGCCAACCAGAAGGAAATAGGATGATATATTTAAAAAGCTGAAAGGAAAAAACCTTACCAACCAAGATACTATCTCTACCCAGCAATCCTGTCTTTCAAAAACTTTACCCGAAAAACAAAAGCTAATGATTTATCACCGGTAGACCTGCCTTACAAGAAATGCCAAAAGGACTCCTCAAAAAATACCACTAAGTAGCAACATGAAAATACATCAAGAGAGAAAACTCACTGGTAAAAGCATACAGTCAAATTTAGAACACTCATACTCCGATGGTGGTATAAAAAACAATTATATATCTAGTACAAAGGCTAAAAGACAAAACTATTAAAAACAACTGTAGCTAGAATAATTTGTTAAGGAACACAAACTATAAAATATACAAAACAGGCCAGCAAAAACACTAGTAGGGAGTAAAAGTGTAATTTGTGCAAGTAATCAAAATTAAGGTGTTATCAGCTTAACATAGTCTGTTATTAGTATAAGATGTTTTATGCAAGCCTTATGGTAACCACAAAGCAAAGATCCTTAGTAGATATACAAAAAATCAAAAGTAAATATTAAAGCATACCACTATAAAAAGTCAAGGAACCACAAAGGAAGAGAGCAACAGAGGAAGAGAGGAACAACTGATCCACAATATTGACCAGAAAACAATTAACAAAATGGCAATATTAAGTTCTTACCTATCAATAGTTACTTTAAATATAAATGGATTAAACACTCCAATCAAAAAACAGAGCAGATGAATGGATTGAAAAAAAAAAAAAAAAAAAGACCCAACTTCATACTGCCTAAAAGAGACTCACTTCACTTCTAAGGACATATATAGACTGAAAGTGAAGGTATGAAAAAAGATATTCCATGAAAATGGAAAGCAAAAAGTCAAAACAGTATGGTAATGGCATAAAAACAGTCACATCAATCAATGGAACAGGATAGATGGCACAGAAATAAACCCAAGTATTTATACTCAATTGATTTCCAAAGAGGATGCCAAGAACACACAATGGGAAAGAGTTTCTTCAACAAATGGTGTTTGGAATAACTTTTTACCAACATGCAGAGGAATGAAATGGAATTCTTATCTCACACTATAATCAACTCAAAATGGATGAAAGACTTAAACCTAAGACTTAAAACTATAAAGTTACTGGAAGCTCTACAACATTCATCTGGGCAATGATTTTTTGAACAGAACTCCAGAAGCACAGGCAACAAAAGCAAAACCAGAAAAATGGGGTTGCATCAAACTGAAAAGCTCCTGCACAGGAAAAGACATAATTCATATATTGGGAGAAAATATTTGCAAACCATATAACTGGTAAAGAGCCAATATCTAAAACATATAAGGAACTAAACTCTATTTAGAAATAATTTCTTATTAATTTCTAATGATTTAGTAATAAATCAATTCTATTTATTAAGAAAAATAACTTTTTTAAATGGGCAAAAGATACACAGATATTTCTCAAAACACACAAATGGCTAACAGATACAAGAAATGCTCAACATCTCTAATTATCAAGGAAACACATTTTAAAATCCAGAGATCACCTGTTAACAGTGGTTATGATCAGAAAGACAAATAAGTATTAGTGAGAATTTTGAGAAAAGGGAACCCTTGTACACTCTTGGTGGGAATGTAAATTAGTATAGCCATTTTGGAAAATAGTATGAAGTTTCCTCAAAAAACTAAAAAAACCAGAATTACCCTGTATCCCAGCAATCCCAATTCTGGATATGTATCCAAGGGACTGAAATCAGTAGGTTGCAGAGATATTTGCACTCCCATGTTCATTTCAACATTATTCACAGTAGCCAAGATGGGCAAGTAACCTAAGTTTCTGTCAATGAATGAATGTGTAAAGAAAATGTAGTATACATGCTGGAATACCATACAGCCTTAAAAGGAGGAAGGAAATTCTGTCACTTGCAGTAACATAGACAGAACTGAAGGACATTATGCTAAGTGAAATAAGCCGGGAAGAGAAAGAAATACTGTATGTAGAACCGAAAAAAGTTAATCTCATAGAAACAACAGAAAGATGGTTACAAGAGGCTGGGAAGTAAGGGAGGAATGGGGAAAGGGAAGATGTTGATCAAACAGTACTGAGTTTCAGTTAGACCACAGGAATACATTTTAGCGATCTATCACATGGCATGGTGACCGCAGTTAATAATAATGTATATTTCAAAATAGCTAACTCAGATTTTTTTTTTACATTTTCTCCACAAAAAAATGATAAACTGGTAAGTGATGGATATATTAGCTTGGTCGAATCTTTCTACATATACACAGATGAAAATATCACACTGTATCCCATAAATATACACAATTATTTCCTGTCAATTAAAAATAAGTAAGAAAGGCTGGGGGCAGTGGCTCACGCCTGTAATCCCAGCACTTTGGGAGGCCGAGGCGGGCGGATCACGAGGTCAGGAGATCGAGATCATCCTGGCTAACACGGTGAAACTCCGTCTCCATTAAAAATACAAAAAATTAGCCGGGCATGGTGGCAGGCGCCTGTAGTCCCAGCTACTCGGGAGGCTGAGGCAGGAGAATGGCATGAAGCCGGGAGGCGGAGATTGCAGTGAGCCAAGATCATGCCACTGCACTCCAGCCTGGGCGACAGAGTGAGACTCCATCTCAAAAAAATAAATAGAGAAAAAAGGGGATATGTTATACCTGTTCAAGTATATAATCTGACCTTGCTACTCACATATTACCAACATTCCAACTTAAATTTATTGTTACTCTAGCTTTAATGGTTTCACAAATACAAAAGTTGCTAGATAAGCAGTACCAACATATCTAAATCTCCAATGATATTTAATTAAAATTTTATTTATAGAATCATGCAATCACTCAGTAAAACCACTCATTTAAAGTCCAACCGAAATAAATTCTTATTAACAAAATACCTATATTGAAAGTAATATATTGTAAGAACTCTACCTTAAACTGACCATGGCTATGAACTACAATGTCATAAAATATGAGCCAAAATGTTCACTCAATAATTTTAATAACCTCAAAATTAAGTCCAGAACTATGCCTTGTTTTTGTGTAAGGCTGAATAAGGACAAAACTGACGAGAGAAAATTGCTTCCTAACGCATCATTTACTGCAATAGCTTACTTTATGCAATAACCAACATCACGAGACTACAAATACTGAATAATTATGGTTATTTATGAATAGCACTTATTCACTCCTATACTCTGATAGGAGTGAAATTTTAAGACCAAAATAATAGCCGGGCGCAGTGGCCCATGCCTGTAATCCCAGCTATTTGGGAGGCTGAGGCAGGAGAATCGCTCGAACCCATGAGGCGGAGGTTGCAGTGAGCCAAGATCGTGCCATTGCACTTCAGCCTGGGCAACAAGAGTGAAACTCTGTCTCAAAAAAAAAAAAAAAAAAAAAAGACCAAAATAAGAGATTGTTGAATTTCATGTACCCATACTGAAGAAAAACAAAACAAAACAAAAAAAAACAAAAGCAAACAAAAAAAAGATTTGGAGCAAGAATTAGATTCAAATTTTACCTATTTGTACCACACCTCTGAGCTGACTCACCTGAAAGATGTGCAATGCTTACCTGTCTTGCAGTCGTCATTAGGACTAAATGAATAAATACAGGAAAACAACAAAGCTGCAGTAGGTACTCGGTAAATGGCAGCTGTTAGATGTAGCCAGAATTTTTCATTAAAACTTTTTTCAGTCTTTCTGATAATCATTAAGAATTTACACAACGTAGGGTAGAATACTGTATTTTCCTCTAGAGATCAGATTTTACAATACTTCAGTAGTAGAGCTGAACTGATTATAGCAGGTAGGTGGCCCAGAATTCTCCAGGATATTACTTTTACTTTACCTTATTCCTTCCTGAACCATTTGTAAATAATCCCAAAGAGTTACTATAAGTCTGTTACCAACTGAAAATTAATTACTCAGAGGTCTACAGTGACAATCTTTAAGAACTGTGAGACTACATGTTGCCTGAAATTTCAAGACACTCTCTGTTCAGCCAACTTTAAATTTTCTGTAGTACAGGGGTCTTTTTGTGGTTTTTGTTTTGCTTTGATTTTTTACTCTGTAGAATCTTTCTGGTCACATATTTGCTAATAAAAAAATTGGCAATGTCACATATACTAGAACACTAAAAAAAAAATGCTTGATTCATGAGCATTACTGTCCTTAAACATCTCAATAGCAAAAGAAGCAGTCGTTTGATTACGCATATCAAGTACATATATAGTAACACACAACTACTCATCTGAACATCATTAAATACAAAGTAAAAAAGCATACCTTCAAAAAGCAACTAGAAATCATACTGGTCTTCAGCTTTAATGAAGTGGTTAGAAAAGTTTATTTTGTGCTTAGGACATTTTTCTAAGGCATCACAAGTTACACATCCAAACTCTTCAATGGTACAATATTTTATATTCTAAAGGAGAGGCCTTTAAAGAACACTTGTATATTACGATACTGTAAATCTAATGGATTCACATAGCAACAGAGCCTAGAAAGAAGAGGACATTACAGAAATTGTCTACTACATAATGGTCAGTTGATTCATTGTATTTATGGTTTTCCCCCTTCTTTTAAGGTGAAAACTATGTATTCTAGCTCTTTAAGGAGTAAAATACACAAAATGTTCCATCCTACTGACTTTTACCTGTGAAATCCCACAGAATATTACCAGTCAGGAAAGAACACAGAATAATATGAATTTGTCTTTTAAAAAATATAAAAATGTTATTATTTTAAAACATCAAGCATTACAGACTGTAAAATCAATTAAGAACTTTCTGTATATGAGGACAAAAATACATTTAATACATATACAAGAAGATGCTTTTTCCTGAGTAGAATGCAAACTTTGTTTTATATTAAGCTTCGGTGAATTTTCAAATTGTAAAATATCGCGGCTTTTCCACATCAGACAAAAATCAGGAATGTTCACCTTCACATTCAAAAAGAAAAAAAAAACAATTTAAGTTGAAGTTCTGCAGAATGGATAGTAAAAAATCTGAAGAAAGGTGCGCAAATTTTAAATTACCAACAAGATTGTTCAGTTTGATGGATATCTCCAGTAAACTAGATCAGTTTATGAACATAACCAGAAAAGTACTGTTTGTACATAAAACATAAAAAATGTTTATCCAGCGAAATTAATCATCCCAATTGTGAAAAATAAAAAATATAATCATAGTAAATAAGAAAAATACCAAGAGAAAAATCAAACTTTGTTGGAATAAGAGAAATACCATGAATTAAAAAACTTCCTAATCAGTAGCAGATCTGTATTCATGTGTAGAAAACTGTAAATATAAAATAAAAAGTAATTATTTTTATTAGTCATAACCTAAAATACACAAGGAAATTTTGGAATATATAACTCATAAAAAGACCAGTGAAATTGTCACTCAAATACACATTTCTTAGACAAACGGGCAAAGTTCCCATTTATGGGAAATATCTTGCTTTTTTTCACACAGTGAAACCAAGAAAATTATATCAAATGAGAAATATTTTTCTCTAAAATAATATTCTTAAATACCTCAATAATGCAATACTTGGGAAATGTAAATTTTCAAAACTCAGACTTGAAACAGGTTATTATTAAACAAATATACATAAATCTTATTGCTTGGCATGATTTTTCAAAAATTAGAGAACTATTTAAACCACCATACTGTGCTTAAATCATATTTCAAACTTGTATACCTAGTGCTTTTATGTTCTGAATGTAGACTCTTCAATTTAATGACAATCTAGACTGAACTCTGCAATATACAAGAAAGTCACAGTTCACTTCAAACCAAACAAAATGATCAATCTTCTATTTTTATCAAAATCATAATATTAACTATAAAATTTAACTAGGATTTATCTGTGGCCAATGATGGACCCAGAGAGCGTTGTCTTATGGCATTCTGTGGAAAGTCTTTGTTTGTTCCTTCTTTACGTTCAGCTTCTTCTTCTGAAACATCTTCTTCATCCGCCTCTTGTTCCTCCTCCACTTTTTTCAAAGGTTGTGCGGATTCTGATAATAATTTTTCTTAAAGACAAACACCAAAATGTATTTTGTAGATGTATTAGATTTGCTCTAGAGTAAAATCAAGATACAATGTCTCATATGCCCAAAAACTGCTTTGGCATAAATTTATCATGTTTGGATTTCCAAAAGAAAAAAGTTATTCAAGATAAGATCCAAAAAACTATGAATATTATAAAATAAAATGGTATGAGCCATTTTAGTTATCAAAGTCATTCTAATTACCCACCTATTTATAAACTGAACAGAAATTAATGAATCAGCATTAATGTTGTCAGTATGTAAGTTGTACGAAAATATACAGCATTATATTGTATATTTGGTCCAATATATTGTATATTGGTTGGTCCAATGGTAGTAGGTTATCAGAACTTACTAATATCACTGTCACTAACGGTGATAACCCCCACTGCTAAATTTGACTGGCTTTAAAAAAAAAACTATCTCATACTTATTTGCTATTAATCTTCTGGTCAAAAAGTATACTAAAACTTAAACAGTATCCTTGTTTCAGTTCCCAAGGGAACAGAAATCACACATTTACAGTTGAAGGTTGTATTTCTGTCCATATCTTTTTCTGGTCTTATAAATGTGCTTCCCCTTACTCATCCCCCATATATAGTATTTTATTACAATATAGTTACAACAGTAAAATGTAAAAATCTTAAGTGTACATCTCAATGAATAAATACATACACACACACACACCCTTTTGATGTTTTTTATGGCCAGCTGCTAGTTAACTTAAACTTAAAGAACACCATGGTGAGATACAGGAGACAGAATCGGGTCAAAGAGCTTTACTCTATTCAATGATCTCAGACTGCCCCCAATCCTAGGCAATCGAGAATGGTGGGGCCACGGTGGGGGGACCCGCAAGGAAGGAGTGGGTTAATAAGGCAGAACAAACCATGGGGGAAAAATTACCAGTAATGAACAATCTGTTGTTTAGTCTGCCTGGCATCCATCTTCATTTTGGGCTCACAGCCCCTTCCCTATGCCACACCCCAGGTGGTGAATACTAGTTTATAGCAGTGGTTCTCTACCAAGGGAGTTTCTCCCCTCCACAAGGAACACTTAACAATGTCTAGAGATATTTTTGCTTTTCACACCTGAGAAGGGCAGTGCTATTGGTAAGTAGAATGCTATTAAATATTCAACAGTGTATAAAAGGCAGTCCGTCACAACTAAGAATCATGTGGCCAAAAACGTCAATAGTGTCGAGGTTGCAGAACCCTGGTTTCCAAAAAGTGAGACCTTTACACCAGCGGAGTGCACCAGAATTTCTCCAAAAAAGAGGTGGGTGTAGAAAAAAAATGAATTTCCTTCTTATTCTTAGATTGTGACTAGTTTTCTCTAACCACCTTACGCTAGTGACTGGAAAGGGCCAAGTTGATCCAGATGTCCTTGTGAGCAGAGAAAAAATAGAAAAAAAAAAAAAATTCTAAAAAGCACTCAACTGAGAATTGAACAAGTCAAGGTGTGGAGAACTGAGTAACTCAGAAACAGCATCTTAACAACATCATTTGAGCCTTAACGATCTAGTCAACCCTGACCTCACACTTCATCGCTACATAAACCAATACATTCCAATTTTGCTTAACAGTAGACTGAGTTGGGTTTCTTTAGCACCCCTAACAACTCAAAATCAAGACAAGCACACATACTGGAAAACAACTCAAATCATGTGTTCCATGATGGAAGGGGCATGGCAATATCACTTTAAAGTCTGGATTAATATCAGTTGTATTACTAAAGAAAAATAAATTACACAATCATATGTATAGTAATTACTTACTGAATGCTTATTATGTTAGTAACTAGGATAATGTGAGCATTACATACCTATCTCCTAAGTGTCATAATGATCCAGTGGGGCAAGTATAATTACTTTCATTTCACAAAGGAGGTTACATGCTCAGAGGGTAGAAAATGTCTGCCATACTGCTTTGCTATTAAGTGGAAGAGCTGGGATGCCCAATCAGATCTCTCTGGCTCAGAGACCATGCTTGCCTTCTTTTTGAATGATTTGGAAAGGCATTCAAAAAACCCTTTACTTTATGCCTTTCAGTCCCTCCAAATTAACAGATATTTAAAGGTAAAGATTTCTTCAGTGACTTTTACAGTGGATTATAATAGAGGACAGAAAAACTTAAGTAGCTTGACATTAATTAACCAAGTCATTTTAAAAATTTCATTTCCAAGAAACGAATTCCCTTGTAACTTCCTAAAAAAGGTAGAGTACTGTCTCTGTCATTTCCTTAGGTTCAACTCTTTTAAAGTTGCTAAAATGGTGCCTATTCACTGACTTGCCCTTCCTGTCTGAGAACACTTACTTCTTTGTGTACACCAGTTATGTATTCCACAGTATTGCACAGAAAGGATTCTATCAGAGTCAGTATTCTTTTGAAAAGTTTGTACGGTCAACACCAAAAGACAAGTAATTTCATGTGCCGGGGCCTGTAGATTTTCCTATTGGTAACCACTTTCTCTAAGACAGGGGTTCTCAAATAGTGGTCCTCAGACCAGCAACATCAACTTCACCTGGGAATTGTAAGAAATGGAAATTCTTGGCCCCAATACAGAACTTCTGAGTCCAAAACCCAGGGTGGGGAATCAGCAATCTGTTTCAACAAGTTCTCCAGGCAAGTCTCAGACACTCTCAAGTTTGCTCTAAGTGGTAAGATGACTCAGACTCCAACACCTACATCCTCAGAGAAATCAATCTATGCAGACTACCAAAGTAAACTCTTGGGAGACGAGAGGACGATCTGGCAACAGTGGCAATAACAGCCTGCACATCACATGACTTAGTACGTACTTTGGTACCTTTATGGGATCCAATGCTAGTTGCACACTGATGCCCCTACAGACTTTCTGATGGCTATATGATTCATGTGAGGGTGAGGACAGAATATAAGAAAACCAAACATAATACAGATGCTCCTTGACTTATGATGGGGTTACACCCTGATAAATCATAAGTTGAAAATATCATAAGTCAAAAAGGCATTTAATACAACTAACCTATCCTTACATAAGTTGAAATACATTAATACACCTAACCTAACCTAATCTGCCCAGCATTACAAAACTACTCCATACCAGTAGCCCAGAATAGTCAAAATTCAAAATTTAAAGTACAGTTTCTATTGAACGCATATTCGTTTTGCACTATCGTAAAGTCAATTTTAAGTTGAATGACTGTAGGTCAGGGACCATCTGTATAACTACTTTTATATATGTATCTTTTGTATCTACTAAATTAAATCTTACGTTTTATTCACAATTTAAAAGTTGGTGAGTATACATTTTATATTCATTTTGCTTCAAAAACCTTAAACCTAATAATACATTTGTCTTTTAAGTAATCTGTGCTTACGCTTTTTTCCTAGACATCAGTGGCCCTTTTTGGATAAAATGATTCCTTCCCCTATGCATGTCCTTTTTAGTATCAATGCAACTATCTAAGAAATGAAAAGATGAACTACCAGTATAAAAAGACAAGGTACAGTATAAATCTAATCTCCATAGACTTCATTTCGGAAATTTTGATCTCAATAAGCCCTAAGTTAAGAAAGACATCATGGCCGGGTGCAGGGGCTCACACCTGTAATCCCAGCACTTTAGGAGGTCGAGACGGGTGGATCACAAGTTCAGGCGATTGAGACTATCCTAACACAGTGAAACTCCATCTCTACTAAAAACAAAAAATTAGCTGGGCGTAGTGGCACGCACCTGTAGTCCCAGCTACTAGGGAGGTTGAGGCAGGAGAATAGTTTGAACCTGGGAGGTGGAGGTTGCAGTGAGCCGAGATGGCGTCACTGCACTCCAGCCCGGGCAACAGAGCGAGACTCCGTCTCGAAAACAAACAAACAAACAAAAGATATCATAAATGAAGGAGTATCAGGCCACAAGTATGATTTAGTTAAACACTAAGCTTTGTCACTTCTGTGTGACTGTGAGCCTTAGTTTCCTCAAGTACAAAATGGGAGCAGTATCACCTATGCACTCTACTACAGAGTGGCAAATGAGGTAACAGATAAGTAAAAGTTCTTTAAGAACTGCAAATATAAACACTTCCATTAACAGTACAACTACAAGATTGGTAAATGCTTGTAATTATTTAAATTGATCCGTAGTACAGTTCAGTGTCAGTGACACCCTAAATCAACCATAGGGATTGCTTTTCCCAATATCCTACCAGAAAAAACCTACAATTGACTGGCATTCAAAGAATACTCTTCAAATGTGGCGGCTACTATACTAATGAAAGACTTCAAGAGTAGAATATATTCCACTTATAAATTGACACCAAATAAATATTATTAAATAGCTACATGCTATATGCCATGTTAAAATTCCCCATAATATAAGAGTCAAGAAAATAACAGTGTTCAAAATCCACTGGGCTACATTCTTACATGAAATATACATCTCTTCTACCTTCCCTTATGCTATAGCTGATAAAGGCCAACAACCCACAGTTAGAATTCTAAGCTGGAAGAGCAACCTGTGAAATGTGATTGTGATTACAGAAATGAATAGGGCTATAGTGAATAAAAAATAAACATTTTAAAATATACTTACTTGAAGGGTATGGGTATGGCTGTGGTCTGCGCCTTTTTGAAGGACAAAGGCAATCTGCCACAAATATCATACACTGTAAAATAAAATTGTAAGAAATCTCAAAGTAGAATATATGCCACAGCTAATGTAACTATTTTAAATTATCACATTTTAAAATATTTTCTTCCTAGCACTCCAAAATGAAATACTTACGAGTCCTAATAACAGTCCGGAAAACAGAGTTGCTAAAGCAAAAACAGTATATGATCCCCACACTGGCAATCCAAGGTCTTCAATAAAGTAGTTATGGCAAGCCTAAAATGAAAAGAAAAAAAAACTAAAATCTGTTCATTTTGTTAAAGTGATAGTGGCATAAATGTTTAAGATAAAAATATTTTAGTCCATACCCTGATCCACATAGATAGCTGAAAGAGTGCTGACATACTACTCATCCTAAAAATAAAAGAGATGATTAAAAAACTGAATAACATACACAGCTTTGTCTATATATACTATTTTCTACTCCATAATTTCCCCAATATGACAGATTTTATTGCTGTTAATCAAGACTAGAGATAAATCACTGATTTCATGCCTATAATAAGGCTTGTTCATGAAAACTGTTTCTAAATTGATACTACCATGTGACAGCCTCGTAAATAAACATACTTGACAGTAACTTTTTCCTTTTCTCCCACTGTTTTGATGTTAATATTCTGTCTTTCATCTGATCATTTCTCTAATACACTGAGTAAAGGATTACAAGTTCCATGAAACCAGTTGGAAAAGGCAACTCTTACTCACCCTTAAAAGCCTTTAAAGCATGACCAAAGGGAGGCTCAAGGAAGGACTGGAAACAATTGTCAAGCTGATTCTTCCTACTTAAGAACTATCCCTCTTTTTTATTGAAATTAATTAAAATTTATAGGTGCATTAGTTTGACATCTTTTAATGATATACAAAATTACTACATAGGTAAATAAGTGCTAAGTCATCATATAAGCAAAAATTAGTATTTTACATAATTAAATGGCCAGTTTTAAAAAGGCATACTTCAGAAATAAGAAAGCTCTGTGAGTTCCCAATTGTAGCAGCTTGAAAATAGACTTACAAGCAACTACTTTGTTCTACTGGAAAAAGACAAGATTCATTTATGAGATGAGATTTCAGAGAACAAAAATCAGTTATACTTTTAAGTCGACATAGAAAGGTATTTTAATCATGTTGCTTCTGTTGTTTAAAAGCCACGTGAGAAGAGAAACAAGGAACTGAAATATAAAGCACTGTATAGCCTCACTGTAGTCTGCAGTAATTAATTTCAGGAACAGTAGGATCCAAAATTGAGTTGGGCATGGTAGTTCAATGGGTGAGTGTCGACAGGCTGATCTTTCTCTCATTCCCAGAACCTAGAGTATTTTTCTCTTATGGGATTACTGTCTCAACTCCCTATCCTCCAAAGGTAAGTGTGGTGAGAGGATAGGAAGATACAGATGGCCACACAGGATCAGTCCATGGTACCTCAGCAAAACTCACTATTACCAGAGGTCTCTCACATTACCAGTGAGGCCTTGTACCCCAACAGCAAAGCAGAAAGCATGCTTGCTACTTCCAATCCTTATCACTCCATTGCCAGTTGCTATGAAGAAATTCATCTACCCTCTAGATATCTATAAAGCTTAGTGCTTAGGCACGCTATTATGGTCAACGTTTATACACACTATTCATATAAGAAGTTATCAGATAGGTGGAATAACCAACCAAATATAATTCAATCGCTTTACATCAAGAGTCGAAGTTTATGTAATTTAGTTGGTATCGGCAATTTGTGACAGTCTCTATGGAGACAGAACATTACAAAACAAACTGAAGTCTGGAGATAACATGAGTACAAGTTTGAGCCTACTCATTCAAATTATTACACTCGAGTGATAGCTTTACCCATTATGCTGTGAACAATCTTAGGGGCATTTAGTTTTTGATGATACATGTCACTAAATCTAGCAAGCTACAATATTCCTGAAAAGGTGTACAACTTACTTCTATAAAATGTCTTCTCTAACTCAAGAAGCATGAAACTGTTTGACTTAGGTCAAACTAAAAAGATCAAACATGTAGGCCATGCACGGTGGCTCATGCCTATAATCCCAGTACTTTGGGAGGCCAAGGCAGGTGGATCACAAGGTCAGGAGATCGAGACCATCCTGGCTAACACGGTGAAACCCCGTTTCTACTAAAATATAAAAAAATTAGCCAGGCGTAGCAGTGGGCGCCTGTAGTCCCAGATATTCGGGAGGCTGAGGAAGGAGAATGGCGTGAACCACTGAGGCAGAGTTTGCAGTGAGCCAAGATCACGCCACTGCACCCCAGCCTGGGCGACAGAGTGAGACTCAATCTCAGAAAAAAAAAAAAGAACATGTAATAAATGTGGATACACCTTAACAGCTCAAGAAAGAAAAAGAGTATGAATGCGTTACATAAAATATAATTATCTGTTCCAATTAATTATGAAATGGGTAAGAGAAAAAGCCCTCATACTTACAGAACAGAACCTGGACCAAACCATGATGAAACGGGCTCAATACTCTTCCACTCTTTATCACTTATAAAGTTTATGAAGTCCTTCTTAGTCCTTGGACCCTGATAGCGCCTAAATTCACCATCTTTACAACTAAAGAGAATCAGAATTAAATATTATCCAGCATTGAGAAATAATTTAATATTTATTTTGCTATTTTTTCACCTCACTTTATAGTCACTTCTAACATTCAAAAGCATTAGCAATGTACAAGTATTAATAGCAAATTATACTATTTACCTACTCATGACACTTTAGCCCCCAATTTAACAATGAGGTTACATTTTTTTAAAAAATTACTGTTATTCTACCAAACAATAAAACTATGAAATATAGTAAGTAGATAAATCTCAGAAAAGTACTTTTAAACCTTATGTGTAATACACATATTAAAAGAATTATATAAAAAGTATTAGAATAGTGCTTGGCACATAGTAATTATTAGCTGTTAAGCTATAACTTAAAATTTTAAGGCATTTTTCTAGTACTTTTGGCTATACTAGCATCACCTCAGCCACCCTGCTTTAAATCACTGGAGGCATCTGGTACAGTATTTCCTTTCCTCTCATTTCAGTGACTATTTACAGTCAGTTTTGCAGCCTTCCTTAGATCCACCTCCTCCTTCCCATTTCCAATGTAGAAAGTTCTGTCAGAGTCATAAATGTTCTCTTGGCTCCAACATCTTTAAGTGCAAAAACTCATCTAACTCAAAAACTCATCGGCTCCCTACTAGGGACCTGTTAAGAAGGGTTAAAAGACCCTTTACCCACCCAGAGGTAACGACCACGAGGAAGCCCCCCACCCCAAAACACAAAGTTTTTGTGAAGTGTCATTTGAGCTATTCTTTGAAGCATAGGTAGGATTTCGACAGGCAGGAAATACGAGAAAGGACATGGTAAACAATTTTGACTACAAGAAAAAGGGCAGGAAATTCCAAATAAGGTCAGGAGGCACTAAGAAGTGAAAAGGAAAGAGGAGACACTGAAGGGGCGTGTGAGACACTGAATGAGAAGGGCAGGACAGAAGCTCTTAGGGAGACAGAGAACAGAAATTTACATAGATGTAAAGGGAGTAGGGGTGAATTTTAAAAACATGAAAAAAAAAGAAAAAAGGGCAAGGAAAAGCAAGCTATAAACATAAAGAAGTGTCAACTTATTTTCAGTACCTCCTGGTATTTAACCTACCAGCTACATGATGTTAGGGTACACAGCAGGTACACAGACTTGAGATTTCATACCCCCAATTTAGAAGATAAAGCCAAACTAATAGACCTGACACTGAAGACTTCATAATCTTCCTCATTCTGATTTATCACCCAACTGTCACCTACTACTGTACCCAAGGCTGTACAATAGCACTTTCATAGCTACTTTTTGGACATATCATGTTCCTGTTAATGACTGTTTACGAGATTGTCCTCAGAATAAAATGCTTACCCTGCACTCTTAAAATCCTACTTCCAAGGTTTCATTTAAACCCCATATTCTCTGGGAACTAATCCAGGTAATTGTGATTTTTCCTTTACCCAATTTCCTACAGGACTCACCACTACTTTGGACTCATAATGACTCAACACGCTGAACAGGATCACAACATTTCACAAGAACATCACTTTCCAAAACAACTGTAAATCTTTGAGAACAGAGACTGTTTCATACATCACTCAACTTCCCAAAGGCACTTAGGATAACACTAAGCAAAACAAGCCCTCTAAAACACCTGCTGAATATAATGAGATTACCTCAGCTCTTCCTCTAGAGGCCTACTACTTCTGATTACACTATAATGCATCTTTCTCCATAATTGAGAATCTTCAAATACTTACTGATAAATAGTAGGAAGAGCAGTTATGATAAACCGTCCACTCAGTCCTACAGATAAAGAACACACAGCAGGTTTTACATGGGCCAATCACTGACTACTTAAAAGGTGACTTTGAATTATTTAAATACATACTAATAGGAAAGAACATGAAATTATACATAATAGTTGAGCTTTGTAATACATAATTTAAAAGTGAATTATGTACTTAAAGCAACTTTAAAAAACACAATACTGCACATTATCTCAGTTAAAAAGTATGTAGAACTAGAGTACTGAATACGTTTTAAATAAATAAAACACTTCATTATTTATACCACTGTCAAAATTAAGACTAGTAGTAATAAGTCATGGGAGAGCACAAGGTAATAGGTTCTTAGCTCTAAAATCAAATGGAATTGCACTTGACATTCAACAAAGGCAGTTTATGGTGCTGCTAAAAATGGAAAATAATGTGAATCTTTCATAAGACAGGCAAAAACAAAAGCAGCTAACATTTATTATTAGCCAGGTGTCAAGCACTTATATTACAGAGAATTGACCTGTGCCTCAGTTTTCTTATCTGTGAAATGGGGACATTACATATTTCATGGGGTTGTATAAGGATTAAATAATAAACACAAGATACTTGAAAGAGTGCTATAATAGGCAAGCGCTCAATAAATATTACTTATTATTACCATTTGAGATGGGGCAGCCAAGAACCCAAGGGTAGTGTGACTACTGAGAACGGTAAGATGAGGTTGGTCTGTGGAAGGAACCTCCTTAAGCGCAGGACCTGCCACTTGTCCAGGGACCAAGTCAGGAATGCACCCGACCTCACAACCACGAGGGCTTTATATTTAGGAGCCCACATCCTCAAATCATAGGTACTAAATTTAAAACTCAGTTTCAGAGATTCAGATCTTCTTTTGTCAGGGAACGTGACCTTGACTCTAGACTCAACCGCATGCTCCTTATTCTGAAGCCTGGTATGGATGCAAATGTGGCTTGGCCAATGTTCACCTGAATCACAATGTTCTAGTACTTCTCAAAGACATCTTACATACTAGTCTGGGGCCTGGGACGCAAAGAAAAACAAATCAGAGGCAGTTATGTGGGGAGGGATAAAAAGAGGGTAATGTCTTCAAGAACCCTTAAAGCAATGCTTTCAAGGAATGAGGTGTTTACACAACTAGGGAATCTCCATTTTGCAACCACTGCACACTGAGCCCCCATCAGGGAGGTGCACAAGTCAGGTTAACCAGCTGCAGACTGTTAGGTTTTGAAAACCTAATGAAAGGTAGAATTAAGACTATGTAATGTAGAAAACAGGATAAACATATCAACCCAAACAGCAAAGAAACAAAACTAACCAAAGACTTACAGTACCTGGCTGCTCTGTGACATCTACTTTCGCAACATTAACCTCAAGATCTTCTCCCCATTCAGCAAAACTTTCCCATTCCGGTTGAAGATTTTGACAAGCAGGGCACCACGGGGCGTAACTAAGAAATACAGATTTTTTTTTTTTTTTAAGTTAAGCACATTAGTATGACCATTTATCTTGGGATAAAAAATTTAAATGTATAATTTATGAAGAATATTTTATATAAAAACACTGAAGACCACAAGGTGGTTAATTTCATGCAGATGAAAAACTTTTAAGGGTAGATCTAACAATCCGGAAATCAAAAATGATGAACTGATGATGCTAATCAAATGAAATTCTGAGAATAAGACACAGGATTTTTTCACATGCAAAACAGCTCTTCAAAAAACCTTTGCATTTCTCTATCAATGTGTGGCCACCAGAAAGTTCAAGACCAAAGTTAGAGTTTACCAATTTTAATAATTTACACTGCAGAGTCACAAATGCAAAGTGTTGGAAAAACAGAAGTGTTCTGGGCTGTGGTGAATAAGAAAGCACATATTCCATCTTAAGGTGGCAACCATTACTAAGTAGGATTGCCACAAAGGATGCTGCCACACTAAGGCTGGCTATTCATATTTAAAAGAAGATGGAGATCTGCATTTTTATATGAGAATGTTACCTCAAAAAATAACCCACATACAAATACTAAGCAGGCCAAACAAAACTCTTGGCCAGTTAGGTCATCCTGTTTCCAAGACCTTGGATTTACAAATGCAAGCATATTAGCATTTAAATTACTCCTCTGGTATTCATTATCTCCCAAGGATCTTATTTTTACACTTTATCGTATTTTATCTTATAATACAGCACAGGGTTCTTTTTTTTTTTTTTTTTAACAGAACCAGGAAGAATAAAGCCTAAACCAGTTAAACACAAAACTACAGTTTCTGTACTTCACATTTTCTTCACTTGTTTTATGAAAACTAAACTCCTAAAATAGACATTGTAGAACAAGACAAACTGGTACTACAAAAGCCAAGCTCCTAACAATAAATTGTATTACAATGAAAATATCTTCATGACAAAACTTCTGAGCAGAAATGGATTTACTGTAGATAATTCACTTGTAATTAGGAGCAGACTATTACTAAAACTTCTAGATTCCTTCTTTTTCAGGTTCTTTTGTTGCTCAGTTGCTTTTTTATTTTTTGAAACAGGGTCTAGCTTTGGCACCCAGACTGGTGGGCAGTGGGGCGATCTGGGCTTACTGCAGCCTCAACCTCCCAGACATCCTCCCACCTCAGCCCAAGTAGCTGGGACTAGAGATGCCTGCCCACACTCCCAGCTAATTTTTCGTATTTTTTTGCCATGTTGCCCAGGCTGTCAGTTGCTTTCTAAAGACTTACTTTAGAATCTCTACTTAAGGAAAAGAAAACTACTACCCTATAGATAGATGCTCCAATGTGGATTTACCTCATACTCAATGTTTTGTTAGTCTTGTTCTCTTTAATACTACTTCTGACTGCTGTATTTATATAGTTGGATCATAATGAATTAAAAAATATCCTTGAGTAATACTTGACTGTATTTTGCATATACACACACACGATAACTATTGCTTAATATATTGCTTATAACACTATTTTACAGGCACGATCTAAAACAAGTTACTCATGAGGATAACTGAAAAACAAAGTGTCACTTGTCATAGTTCCTCTCCCCTGAAGCCTTCGATGGTGCCTGAATGAAAATTCATTTCAGAGTTGCAGATTATATGCATACTATGAATATTCCCCTTTATTTTACCCTCCATATAAATGTTCTACTTTTTTTTTTTTTTTTTGAGATCGAGTCTCACTCTGTCGCCCAGGCTGGAGTGCAGTGGCACGATCTCGGCTGACTGCAACCTCTGCCTCCCGGATTCAAGCGATTCTCCTGCCTCAGCCTCCCGAGTAGCTGGGACTACAAGCGCGTGCCACCACGCCCAGCTAATTTTTTGTATTTTTAGTACAAACGGCGTTTCACCGTGTTAGCCAGGATGGTCTCAATCTCCTGACCTCGTGATCGGCCCGCCTTGGCCTCCCAAAGTGCTGGGATTACAGGCGTGAGCCACCGCGCCGGGCTAGTTTTGTTTGTTTGTTTTTTTAAATAGCACAGGACTTACTGATTTAGCCTTCTGGGTTCTCCCTTGGGGATGTCACTTTCGCTGGTCTCCTTGACAACCCTTGTTGCATTCTCGACACAAGAAAACACTCACCTGAACCCTGCTGTCTTTTCATTTTTATTTATCTACTTATTTATTTCGCTACATTGCCCACGATCTCTTGAACCCCTGGGCTCAAGCCATCCTCATACCTCAATCTCCTGAGTAGCCTACGCCACTTCCAGCTGAACCTTTTTAAAGAAGGTGTTCTAACAACAATTATTGCATGCCTACTCTGAAGACCCAAAGAAAGCCGCAGCAATATCTGGATGGTTAACTAAAGTATTTAGGTACCTTGTTACTCACTTGTAAAATGTGAAAAACACCTGTCACAGAGAATTTGTAGAGAATTAAATATAGTATGTGTGTAAAGGTGCTTAGTGGTGTCCACTACAGTTAATACTCAGTAATCATGCTTTTACTATTATCAGTAATACCGCTAATATGTATAATACCACCATCAACAACTCAGCATCTAAAGCAAAGGCAGATACTTTATTTCCCACCGCTGCAGAACAGACATTATTAAATTGAAATCACCACACAAGACACATGATTTCGTTCGAGCAATAAATGATGACCTGGCGCTCTTGAGAGTGTATACATTAATGCATTATCTTTTAATGTAATGCCGTTTACAAAGACCTAGGAGTCACAACCCAAGGTATTCTCTACACTGCAAACACACCCAAAGGAAAACGAGATGAGTGAAAAGCGAAGGCAAAAGAGAAGGGAAAAGAGAAAACGAAAACTTAAAACAACCCGACCTGAATCGACTCAGTATTCACAATAAAAAAGAAACGTGCCTAATCCATTTTTAAAAAGCTTAAAAGCCCCAAAATCCAACACCATATATAGACTATATTTTCACGACAGACAAAAGGAGAGGAGAGATTTTGCTCAATATTCTTTTCTGTAAAATGTGGTGAAAATAAGTGTAGAAGTCTGTGAAGAATGACTCTACTTAGACACTAGTCAGACACCTCCCTACCCGCGCCCCAATCGCAGCCTCAAAGTCATGAAAAATGTCAGAATTCGCACTGGCGCTAACCCTCGGGGCGCACAACAGCCACAGAAACGAAACGAGGGTGCACCCCAGAAGAAACTTAACATTTACGGGTAAGAGACGAGGGGGTGGAACCAAGCCGGCGGCAGATCCCAGGAGTTTGGGGAGCTGCAGAAGTCGTGGACGCTAGCTCCGCAACTCGGAGGCGCAGTCCTGGGGAGCCTGGGACCTGCATGAGGAACGTGCGGGGTGAAGTCGTGTGTCCAAGCACTGACGTAGGACCCCGGCCGCACCGCACTCACAATTCTATCATCCAGTCTCCTTCCAGCAGCTCTCTCCAGTTCTCGTCCGTGATGACGCGAACGTTGCTCCGCCGCCCGTGCGTCCAGGGAGCACCCCAAAGCAACAGCACCAAGACTGCCAGGGGAACTGCAGAACTCCCGGAGGGCGCCATTTCCGCCGCTTGCCCACCTCACAGCGAGCGCCGCGCCCCTCCTCCCGGTCGCAGCTCCCACTTCCGCCCTTGCGGGCTGCTCAGCGCAAGCGCAGGACGGCGCTGCAAGGCGCGCCTGTCTAGAGGACTCTCAATGCGCATGACAGGGGTCTGATCCCAGTGAGTGGTGAAGTCGGGCAAGTGGGAAGAACGCTTCGCCACAATGCGCATGACAGAAAAGCCGCTTCTTCACCGCCTAGGGTGCCTCAATAATGTGGAGGAAGGAACAGAGCAAAAGGAGGCGTGGTGTAAGAAGTGGGGCGGTGCTTTGAGGAAGAACGGCTTAAAATTTAGCTCCCAGAATTTTGGCGCCAAATGGTTAGCGTTTACAAGCAAATTGGTAAGTCTATAATGTGCTAAAGCAGTTTTCCAATTAAATGTCCTTCAGAGTTCTCATTTGTTTTCTTTGAAACATGTAGTAAAGCTAATGGATCTTTATAGGAGTCGGAATATTGGTTTACTTCTGAGAGATAATAGACAGGGAAGGTGCAGAGGAACCTTATGGTTATGCTGGATGTGTTGGATGTGTTCAACATGTAGATATGAACAGTAGTTACACGGGCGTACGTATATGATTTTTTTTAAAAGGATCAAGCTGTGCATTTTAAGACAGTGCACTTTATGCACTTTCAGGTGTATGTTATCACTCAAAAAAAAATTCAGTAGGTACCGAGATCCTAGGTCAATACTTCAAAATGGAACCAGACACATAGGCTTGTAACATATATTTGAGTTTTTTTCTCTCAAACACTCGTAAATACAAATGCAAACCAAAATGTGCACTGCCCCATCAGTCAAATGAAAATAATTGCAGGCGCGGTGGCTCACGCCTGTAATCCTAGCAAAAATAAGGTAGGCCAAGGCGGGCTGATCACTTGAGGTCAGGAGTTTGTGACCAGCCTGACCAATATAGTGAAACCCCGTCTCTGCCGAAAATACAAAAATTAGCCGGGCGTAGTGGCAGGCGCCTGTAGTCACAGCTATTCGGGAGGCTGAGGCAGGAGAGTCGCTTGAACCCGGGAGGCAGAGGTTGCAGTGAACCGAAATCATTCGACTGCACTCCAGCCTGGTCTATAGAGACAGACTAAGTATCAAAAAAAAAAAAAAAAAAAAAAAGGAAAAGTTCCCCCCCACTTTTTTACTTCACCTTTTCAACTTACCCCAATTAGTCCCCTTCCTCACCCTTCCCCTGAATAGCCCTCTCAAGGACACCAGCGACCAGCAAGATAAAACCCAATCGTTTCTTCTCCATGCGTCTAGCCTGACTCCTAGCCCCATTCTACCACACACCTTGAAACACTTTACTATCTTGCTTTCTGGGCAGCTCCCCTTTTTTTTTTTTCTCTTTCCTACACTAGCTGATTCTTCTCAAACTTCTTGGCTGGTCCTCCTTTACTTAACTTGCAGACATTGGCGTCCCCATGATGCTTTACTGCCCCTTGACCCCCACCCTCGCCACCTTTCTCTTCGTATCATCAGGCTCTGATCTTTCTGGGAACTACAGGCATATGTATTCAACTCCTTGCTGAACATCTCTTGGATATGTAATGGCTGGTGAAAGCAAAAGAAATCTTGGGGCCCCGAAATCATTAAGCTAAAGGGAAAAGTCAAGCTGGGAGCTGCTTAGGGCAAAGCTGCCTCTCATCCCTGTGCTCACTGAGATAAATGCATATCTGATTGCCTCCTTTGGAAAGGCTAATCAGAAACTCAGAAGAATGATACCATTTTTCTCTTATCTACCTATGACCTGGAAGCCCCTTCCCTGCTTCGAGTTTGTCCCACCTTTGCTTTGAGTTGTCCCACCTTTCCAGGCCAATACAATATTCATCTTACATATGTTGATTGATGTCTCATGTCTCCCTAAAATATATAATATAAAATCAAGCTGTGCTCCAACCACCTTAGGCACATGTCCTCAGCACCTACTCAGGCTATGTCATGGGCATGCATTCTTAACTTTGGCAAAATAAACTTCCTAAATTGACTGAGACCTGTCTCAGATTTTGGGGGTTCATAAGCTGAAACATCAAATGGCCAAAAAAGATAAGTCTTGATTCTCCCTCTGCCGGTCTTCCATCCACTAAAGAGCCCCGAGGTTCACCAGGTTGCTCTAGCCAAACATGTACATGTTAATTCTTTATTGTTCTCTCTCTTCACCTTCTGCTCTTGGACCCTATGCGCAAATCTTGTAAACTTTACCTTCAAAACATATCCTGAATCTGACCACCAATTTCCATCTCAACAGCCAACACCCTAGGCCAGGGTTTTCTTGCCTTGAGTACAGTGAGAACTTCCTAAATTTGTGAGAAAATAAGTTTGTATTGTTTAAGCCACCAGTCTATGTTATTTTACTATGGCAGCCCAAGCTAAGACACTAGACCTTCATTACAATGTTGAATAGAAATGGCAAGAGTGGCCAAACATACTTGTCTTGTTCTTAGGAGAAAAGCATCGTCTCTTACCACTAAGTATGATGTTAATGTGAATTCTAAATGGATGCCTTTTATACACGTGAGGAAGTTTCCTTCTATTCCTAGAAGGTTGTTTGTTTTTATCTTGAAGAAGTGTTGAATTTTGACAAATCCTTTTTCTGCGTTTATTGAAATGACCATGTGTTTCTGTCCTTTATTCTATTGATATAGTGTTTTTTT